>NC_135308.1:1648227-1840000 GCF_048772815.1 Callospermophilus lateralis
TGTGCCCCACAGATGCACACCTTCCCAGGAGTCAGAGATCCCCCGCTCACCCTGTGCCCTGCAGGTGCACACCTTCCCAAGAGTCACAGAGATCCCCAGTCACCCTGTGCCCCACAGATGCACACCTTCCCAGGAGTCACAGAGATTCCCACTCACCCTGTGCCCTGCAGATGCACACCTTCCCAGGAGTCACAGAGATCCCCCACTCACCCTGTGTCCTGCAGATGCACACCTTCCCAGGAGTCACAGAGATCCCCACTCACCCTGTGCCCTGCAGATGCACACCTTCCCAGGAGTCACAGAGATCCCCACTCACCCTGTGCCCTGCAGATGCACACCATCCCAGGAGTCAGAGATCCCCCACTCACCCTGTGCCCTGCAGATGCACACCTTCCCAGGAGTCAGAGATCCCCCACTCACCCTGTGCCCCACAGATGCACACCTTCCCAGGAGTCACAGAGATCCCCCACTCACCCTGTGCCCCACAGATGCACACCATCCCAGGAGTCAGAGATCCCCCACTCACCCTGTGCCCTGCAGATGCACACCTTCCCAGGAGTCAGAGAGATCCCCCACTCACCCTGTGCCCCACAGATGCACACCTTCCCAGGAGTCACAGAGATCCCCACTCACCCTGTGCCCTGCAGATGCACACCATCCCAGGAGTCAGAGATCCCCCACTCACCCTGTGCCCTGCAGATGCACACCTTCCCAGGAGTCAGAGATCCCCCACTCACCCTGTGCCCCACAGATGCACACCTTCCCAGGAGTCACAGAGATCCCCCACTCACCCTGTGCCCCACAGATGCACACCTTCCCAGGAGTCAGAGATCCCCCACTCACCCTGTGCCCTGCAGATGCACACCTTCCCAGGAGTCACAGATCCCCCACTCACCCTGTGCCCCACAGATGCACACCTTCCCAGGAGTCAGAGATCCCTCACTCACCCTGTGACCTGCAGATGCACACCTTCCCAGGAGTCAGAGATCCCCCACTCACCCTGTGCCCCACAGATGCACACCTTCCCAGGAGTCACAGAGATCCCCACTCACCCTGTGCCCCACAGATGCACACCATCCCAGGAGTCAGAGATCCCCCACTCACCCTGTGCCCTGCAGATGCACACCTTCCCAGGAGTCACAGATCCCCCACTCACCCTGTGCCCCACAGATGCACACCTTCCCAGGAGTCACAGAGATCCCCACTCACCCTGTGCCCTGCAGATGCACACCATCCCAGGAGTCAGAGATCCCCCACTCACCCTGTGCCCTGCAGATGCACACCTTCCCAGGAGTCAGAGATCCCCCACTCACCCTGTGCCCTGCAGATGCACACCTTCCCAGGAGTCAGAGATCCCCCACTCACCCTGTGCCCTGCAGATGCACACCTTCCCAGGAGTCACAGATCCCCCACTCACCCTGTGCCCCACAGATGCACACCTTCCCAGGAGTCACAGAGATCCCCACTCACCCTGTGCCCTGCAGATGCACACCTTCCCAGGTTTCAGAGATCCCCCACTCACCCTGTGACCTGCAGGTGCACACCTTCCCAGGAGTTAGAGATCCCCCACTCACCCTGTGCCGTGCAGGTACACACCTTCCCAGGAGTCACAGAGATCCCCCACTCACCCTGTGCCCCACAGATGCACACCTTCCCAGGAGTCAGAGATCCCCCACTCACCCTGTGCCCTGCAGATGCACACCTTCCCAGGAGTCAAGGAGATCCCCCACTCACCCTGTGCCCTGCAGGTGCACACCTTCCCAGGTTTCAGAGATCCCCCACTCACCCTGTGCCCCACAGATGCACACCTTCCCAGGAGTCAGAGATCCCCCACTCACCCTGTGCCCTGCAGATGCACACCTTCCCAGGAGTCAAGGAGATCCCCCACTCACCCTGTGCCCTGCAGGTGCACACCTTCCCAGGAGTCAGAGATCCCCCACTCACCCTGTGCCCCACAGATGCACACCTTCCCAGGAGTCACAGAGATCCCCCACTCACCCTGTGCCCTGCAGATGCACACCTTCCCAGGAGTCAGAGATCCCCCACTCACCCTGTGCCCTGCAGATGCACACCTTCCCAGGAGTCACAGATCCCCCACTCACCCTGTGCCCCACAGATGCACACCATCCCAGGAGTCAGAGATCCCCCACTCACCCTGTGCCCTGCAGATGCACACCTTCCCAGGAGTCACAGATCCCCCACTCACCCTGTGCCCCACAGATGCACACCTTCCCAGGAGTCACAGAGATCCCCACTCACCCTGTGCCCTGCAGATGCACACCATCCCAGGAGTCAGAGATCCCCCACTCACCCTGTGCCCTGCAGATGCACACCTTCCCAGGAGTCACAGAGATCCCCCACTCACCCTGTGCCCTGCAGATGCACACCTTCCCAGGTTTCAGAGATCCCCCACTCACCCTGTGACCTGCAGGTGCACACCTTCCCAGGAGTTAGAGATCCCCCACTCACCCTGTGCCGTGCAGGTACACACCTTCCCAGGAGTCACAGAGATCCCCCACTCACCCTGTGCCCCACAGATGCACACCTTCCCAGGAGTCAGAGATCCCCCACTCACCCTGTGCCCTGCAGATGCACACCTTCCCAGGAGTCAAGGAGATCCCCCACTCACCCTGTGCCCTGCAGGTGCACACCTTCCCAGGTTTCAGAGATCCCCCACTCACCCTGTGCCCCACAGATGCACACCTTCCCAGGAGTCAGAGATCCCCCACTCACCCTGTGCCCTGCAGATGCACACCTTCCCAGGAGTCAAGGAGATCCCCCACTCACCCTGTGCCCTGCAGGTGCACACCTTCCCAGGAGTCAGAGATCCCCCACTCACCCTGTGCCGTGCAGGTACACACCTTCCCAGGAGTCACAGAGATCCCCCACTCACCCTGTGCCCTGCAGATGCACACCTTCCCAGGAGTCAGAGATCCCCCACTCACCCTGTGCCCTGCAGATGCACACCTTCCCAGGAGTCAGAGATCCCTCACTCACCCTGTGACCTGCAGATGCACACCTTCCCAGGAGTCACAGAGATCCCCCACTCACCCTGTGACCTGCAGATGCACACCTTCCCAGGAGTCAGAGATCCCTCACTCACCCTGTGACCTGCAGATGCACACCTTCCCAGGAGTCAGAGATCCCTCACTCACCCTGTGACCTGCAGATGCACACCTTCCCAGGAGTCACAGAGATCCCCCACTCACCCTGTGACCCGCAGGTGCACACCTTCCCAGGAGTCAGAGATCCCCCACTCACCCTGTGCCCCACAGATGCACACCTTCCCAGGAGTCAGAGATCCCTGCAATAGGGCAGGCACAGCCTGAGGACTGTTGTTCTGCACACCATGGAGTCACTAGTGTAGGCACAGCCTGAGGACTGCTGTTCTACACACCATGGAGTCACTAGGGCAGGCGCAGCCTGAGGACTGTTGTTCTGCACACCATGGAGTCACTAGGGCAGGCACAGCCTGAGGACTGCTGTTCTACACACCATGGAGTCACTAGGGCAGGCACAGCTTGAGGACTGCTGTTCTACACACCATGGAGTCACTAGGGCAGGCGCAGCCTGAGGACTGTTGTTCTGCACACCATGGAGTCACTAGGGTAGGCACAGCCTGAGGACTGCTGTTCTACACACCATGGAGTCACTAGGGCAGGCGCAGCCTGAGGACTGTTGTTCTGCACACCATGGAGTTACTAGGGCAGGCACAGCCTGAGAGCTGCTGTTCTACACACCATGGAGTCACCAGGGCAGGCACAGCCTGAGGACTGCTGTTCTACACACCATGGAGTCTCTAGGGTAGGCACAGCCTGAGGACTGCTGTTCTACACACCATGGAGTCACCAGGGCAGGCACAGCCTGAGGACTGCTGTTCTACACACCATGGAGTCACTAGGGCAGGCGCAGCCTGAGGACTGTTGTTCTGCACACCATGGAGTCACTAGGGTAGGCACAGCCTGAGGACTGCTGTTCTACACACCATGGAGTCACCAGGGCAGGCGCAGCCTGAGGACTGCTGTTCTACACACCATGGAGTCACTAGGGCAGGCACAGCCTGAGGACTGCTGTTCTACACACCATGTAGTCACTAGGGCAGGCACAGACTGGGGACTGCTGTTCTACACACCATGGAGTCACTAGGGCAGTCACAGCCTGAGGACTGCTGTTCTAAACACCATGGAGTCACTCAGGGCAGGTACAGCCTGAGGTCTGCTGTTCTACACACTATGGAGTCACTAGGGCAGGCGCAGCCTGAGGACTGCTGTTCTACACACCATGGAGTCACTAGGGCACGCACAGCCTGAGGACTGCTGTTCTGCACCATGGAGTCACTAGTGCAGGCACAGCCTGAGGACTGCTGTTCTACACCATGGAGTCACCAGGGCAGGCACAGCCTGAGGACTGCTGTTCTACACCATGGAGTCACCAGGGCAGGCACAGCCTGAGGACTGCTGTTCCACACACCATGGAGTCACCAGGGCAGGCACAGCCTGAGGACTGCTGTTCTACACACCATGGAGTCACTAGGGCAGGTACAGCCTGAGGACTGTTGTTCTGCACACCATGTAGTCACTAGGGCAGGGGCAGCCTGAGGACTGCTGTTCCACACACCATGGAGTCACTAGGGCAGGCACAGCCTGAGGACTGCTGTTCTAAACACCATGGAGTCACTCAGGGCAGGTACAGCCTGAGGTCTGCTGTTCTACACACCATGGAGTCACTAGGGCAGGGGCAGCCTGAGGACTGCTGTTCTACACACCATGGAGTCACTAGGGCAGGCACAGCCTGAGGACTGCTGTTCTACACACCATGGAGTCACTAGGGCAGGAACAGCCTGAGGACTGCTGTTCTACACACCATGGAGTCACTAGGGCAGGCACAGCCTGAGGACTGCTGTTCTACACACCATGGAGTCACTAGGGCAGGCACAGCCTGAGGACTGCTGTTCTACACACCATGGAGTCACTAGGGTAGGCACAGCCTGAGGACTGCTGTTCTACACACCATGGAGTCACTAGGGCAGGTACAGCCTGAGGACTGCTGTTCTACACACCATGGAGTCACCAGGGCAGGCACAGCCTGAGGACTGCTGTCCTACACACCATGGAGTCACTAGGGCAGGCACAGCCTGAGGACTGCTGTTCTACACACCATGGAGTCACTAGGGCAGGCACAGCCTGAGGACTGCTGTTCTACACACCATGGAGTCACTAGGGCAGGCACAGCCTGAGGACTGCTGTTCTACACACCATGGAGTCACTAGGGCAGGCATAGCCTGAGGACTGCTATTCTACACACCATGGAGTCACTAGGGCAGGCACAGCCTGAGGACTGCTGTTCTACACACCATGTAGTCACTCAGGGCAGGCACAGCCTGAGGACTGCTGTTCTACACACCATGGAGTCACCAGGGCAGGCACAGCCTGGGGACTGCTGTTCTACACACCATGGAGTCACTCAGGGCAGGCACAGCCTGAGGACTGCTGTTCTACACACCATGGAGTCACCAGGGCAGGTACAGCCTGAGGACTGTTGTTCTATACACCATGGAGTCACCAGGGCAGGCACAGTCTGAGGACTGCTGTTCTACACACCATGGAGTCACTAGGGCAGGCGCAGCCTGAGGACTGCTGTTCTACACACCATGGAGTCACCAGGGCAGGCACAGCCTGAGGACTGCTGTCCTGCACACCATGGAGTCACCAGGGCAGGTACAGCCTGAGGACTGCTGTTCTACACACCATGGAGTCACCAGGGCAGGTACAGCCTGAGGACTGTTGTTCTATACACCATGGAGTCACTCAGGGCAGGCACAGCCTGAGGACTGCTGTTCTACACACCATGGAGTCACCAGGGCAGGTACAGCCTGAGGACTGTTGTTCTATACACCATGGAGTCACCAGGGCAGGCACAGTCTGAGGACTGCTGTTCTACACACCATGGAGTCACTAGGGCAGGCACAGCCTGAGGACTGCTGTTCTACACACCATGGAGTCACTAGGGCAGGCACAGCCTGAGGACTGCTGTTCCATACACCATGGAGTCACTCAGGGCAGGTACAGCCTGAGGTCTGCTGTTCTACACACTATGGAGTCACCAGGGCAGGCACAGCCTGAGGACTGCTGTTCTACACACCATGTAGTCACTCAGGGCAGGCACAGCCTGAGGACTGCTGTTCTACACACCATGGAGTCACCAGGGCAGGCACAGCCTGGGGACTGCTGTTCTACACACCATGGAGTCACTCAGGGCAGGCACAGCCTGAGGACTGCTGTTCTACACACCATGGAGTCACCAGGGCAGGCACAGCCTGAGGACTGCTGTTCTACACACCATGGAGTCACTCAGGGCAGGCACAGCCTGAGGACTGCTGTTCTACACACCATGGAGTCACCAGGGCAGGTACAGCCTGAGGACTGTTGTTCTATACACCATGGAGTCACTCAGGGCAGGCACAGCCTGAGGACTGCTGTTCTACACACCATGGAGTCACCAGGGCAGGTACAGCCTGAGGACTGTTGTTCTATACACCATGGAGTCACCAGGGCAGGCACAGTCTGAGGACTGCTGTTCTACACACCATGGAGTCACCAGGGCAGGCACAGCCTGAGGACTGCTGTTCTACACACCATGGAGTCACTCAGGGCAGGCACAGCCTGAGGACTGCTGTTCTATACCATGGAGTCACTAGGGCTGGCACAGCCTGAGGACTGCTGTCCTACACACCATGGAGTCACCAGGGCAGACACAGCCTGAGGACTGCTGTTCTACACACCATGGAGTCACTCAGGGCAGACACAACCTGAGTACTGCTGTTCTGCACACCATGGAGTCAATAGGGCAGGCACAGCCTGAGGACTGCTGTTCCACACACCATGGAGTCACTAGGGCAGACACAGCCTGAGGACTGCTGTCCTGCACACCATGGAGTCACTAGGGCAGGCACAGCCTGAGGACTGCTGTTCTACACACCATGGAGTCACCAGGGCAGGCACAGCCTGAGGACTGCTGTCCTGCACACCATGGAGTCACCAGGGCAGGCACAGCCTGAGGACTGCTGTCCTACACACCATGGAGTCACCAGGGCAGGCACAGCCTGAGGACTGTTGTTCTACACACCATGGAGTCACTAGGGCAGGCATAGCCTGAGGACTGCTGTTCTACACACCATGGAGTCACTAGGGCAGGCACAGCCTGAGGACTGCTGTTCTACACACCATGGAGTCACTAGGGCAGACACAGCCTGAGGACTGCTGTCCTACACACCATGGAGTCACTAGGGCAGGCACAGCCTGAGGACTGCTGTTCTACACACCATGGAGTCACCAGGGCAGACACAGCCTGGGGACTGCTGTTCTTCACACCATGGAGTCACCAGGGCAGGCACAGCCCGAGGACTGCTGTTCTACACACCATGGAGTCAATAGGGCAGGCACAGCCTGAGGACTGCTGTTCCACACACCATGGAGTCACTAGGGCAGACACAGCCTGAGGACTGCTGTTCTACACACCATGGAGTCACTAGGGCAGGCACAGCCTGAGGACTGCTGTTCCACACACCATGGAGTCACTAGGGCAGACACAGCCTGAGGACTGCTGTTCTACACACCATGGAGTCACCAGGGCAGGCACAGCCCGAGGACTGCTGTTCTACACACCATGGAGTCAATAGGGCAGGCACAGCCTGAGGACTGCTGTTCCAGACACCATGGAGTCACCAGGGCAGACACAGCCTGAGGACTGCTGTTCTACACACCATGGAGTCAATAGGGCAGGCACAGCCTGAGGACTGCTGTTCCACACACCATGGAGTCACTAGGGCAGGCACAGCCTGAGGACTGCTGTTCTACACACCATGGAGTCACCAGGGCAGGCACAGCCTGAGGACTGCTGTCCTGCACACCATGGAGTCACCAGGGCAGGCACAGCCTGAGGACTGCTGTTCTACACACCATGGAGTCACCAGGGCAGGCACAGCCCGAGGACTGCTGTTTTACACACCATGGAGTCACCAGGGCAGGCACAGCCTGAGGACTGCTGTTCTACACACCATGGAGTCACCAGGGCAGGCACAGCCTGAGGACTGCTGTTCCACACACCATGGAGTCACCAGGGCAGGCACAGCCTGAGGACTGCTGTTCTACACACCATGGAGTCACCAGGGCAGACACAGCCTGGGGACTGCTGTTCTTCACACCATGGAGTCACTAGGGCAGGCACAGCCTGAGGACTGCTGTTCTACACACCATGGAGTCACTAGGGTAGGCACAGCCTGAGGACTGCTGTTCTACACACCATGGAGTCACTCAGGGCAGGCACAGCCTGAGGACTACTGTTCTACACACCATGGAGTCACTCAGGGCAGGCACAGCCTGAGGACTGCTGTTCTACACACCATGGAGTCACCAGGGCAGGCACAGCCTGAGGACTGCTGTTCCACACACCATGGAGTCACTAGGGCAGACACAGCCTGAGGACTGCTGTTCTACACACCATGGAGTCACCAGGGCAGGCACAGCCTGAGGACTGCTGTCCTGCACACCATGGAGTCACCAGGGCAGGCACAGCCTGAGGACTGCTGTTCTACACACCATGGAGTCACCAGGGCAGACACAGCCTGGGGACTGCTGTTCTACACACCATGGAGTCACCAGGGCAGGCACAGCCTGAGGACTGCTGTCCTGCACACCATGGAGTCACCAGGGCAGACACAGCCTGAGGACTGCTGTTCTACACACCATGGAGTCACCAGGGCAGACACAGCCTGAGGACTGCTGTTCTACACACCATGGAGTCACCAGGGCAGGCGCAGCCTGAGGACTGCTGTCCTGCACACCATGGAGTCACCAGGGCAGGCACAGCCTGAGGACTGCTGTTCTACACACCATGGAGTCACCAGGGCAGGCACAGCCTGAGGACTGCTGTTCTACACACCATGGAGTCACCAGGGCAGGCGCAGCCTGAGGACTGCTGTTCTACACACCATGGAGTCACTAGGGCAGGCACAGCCTGAGGACTGCTGTTCTACACACCATGGAGTCACCAGGGCAGGCACAGCCTGAGGACTGCTGTTCTACACACCATGGAGTCACCAGGGCAGACACAGCCTGGGGACTGCTGTTCTTCACACCATGGAGTCACCAGGGCAGGCGCAGCCTGAGGACTGCTGTCCTGCACACCATGGAGTCACCAGGGCAGGCACAGCCTGAGGACTGCTGTTCTACACACCATGGAGTCACCAGGGCAGGCACAGCCTGAGGACTGCTGTTCTACACACCATGGAGTCACCAGGGCAGGCGCAGCCTGAGGACTGCTGTTCTACACACCATGGAGTCACTAGGGGAGGCACAGCCTGAGGACTGCTGTTCTACACACCATGGAGTCACCAGGGCAGGCACAGCCTGAGGACTGCTGTTCTGCACACCATGGAGTCACCAGGGTAGGCACAGCCTGAGGACTGCTGTTCTACACACCATGGAGTCACCAGGGTAGGCACAGCCTGAGGACTGCTGTCCTGCACACCATGGAGTCACCAGGGCAGGCACAGCCTGAGGACTGCTGTTCTACACACCATGGAGTCACCAGGGTAGGCACAGCCTGAGGACTGCTGTCCTGCACACCATGGAGTCACCAGGGCAGGCACAGCCTGAGGACTGCTGTTCTACACACCATGGAGTCACCAGGGCAGGCACAGCCTGAGGACTGCTGTTCTACACACCATGGAGTCACCAGGGCAGGCGCAGCCTGAGGACTGCTGTTCTACACACCATGGAGTCACTAGGGGAGGCACAGCCTGAGGACTGCTGTTCTACACACCATTCAGTCACTAGGACAGGCACAGCCTGAGGACTGCTGTTCCACACACCATGGAGTCACCAGGGCAGGCACAGCCTGAGGACTGCTGTTCCACACACCATGGAGTCACCAGGGCAGACACAGCCTGAGGACTGCTGTTCTACACACCATGGAGTCACCAGGGCAGGCACAGCCTGAGGACTGCTATTCTACACACCGTGGAGTCACTAGGGGAGGCACAGCCTGAGGACTGCTGTTCTACACACCATGGAGTCACCAGGGCAGGCACAGCCTGAGGACTGCTGTTCTACACACCATGGAGTCACTAGGGCAGGCACAGCCTGAGGACTGCTGTTCTACACACCATGGAGTCACCAGGGCAGACACAGCCTGGGGACTGCTGTTCTACACACCATGGAGTCACCAGGGCAGGCACAGCCTGAGGACTGCTGTCCTGCACACCATGGAGTCACCAGGGCAGGCACAGCCTGAGGACTGCTGTTCTACACACCATGGAGTCACCAGGGCAGGCACAGCCTGAGGACTGCTGTTCTACACACCATGGAGTCACCAGGGCAGGCGCAGCCTGAGGACTGCTGTTCTACACACCATGGAGTCACTAGGGGAGGCACAGCCTGAGGACTGCTGTTCTACACACCATTCAGTCACTAGGACAGGCACAGCCTGAGGACTGCTGTTCTACACACCATGGAGTCACTAGGGGAGGCACAGCCTGAGGACTGCTGTTCTACACACCATTCAGTCACTAGGACAGGCACAGCCTGAGGACTGCTGTTCCACACACCATGGAGTCACCAGGGCAGGCACAGCCTGAGGACTGCTGTTCCACACACCATGGAGTCACCAGGGCAGGCGCAGCCTGAGGACTGCTGTTCTACACACCATGGAGTCACTAGGGGAGGCACAGCCTGAGGACTGCTGTTCTACACACCATTCAGTCACTAGGACAGGCACAGCCTGAGGACTGCTGTTCTACACACCATGGAGTCACTAGGGGAGGCACAGCCTGAGGACTGCTGTTCTACACACCATTCAGTCACTAGGACAGGCACAGCCTGAGGACTGCTGTTCCACACACCATGGAGTCACCAGGGCAGGCACATCCTGAGGACTGCTGTTCCACACACCATGGAGTCACCAGGGCAGACAGCCTGAGGACTGCTGTTCTACACACCATGGAGTCACTAGGGCAGGCACAGCCTGAGGACTGCTGTTCCACACACCATGGAGTCACCAGGGCAGGCACAGCCTGAGGACTGTTGTTCTACACACCATGGAGTCACCAGGACAGGTACAGCCTGAGGACTGCTGTTCTACATACCATGGAGTCACCAGGGCAGACACAGCCTGAGGACTGCTGTTCTACACACCATGGAGTCACTAAGGCAGGCACAGCCTGAGGACTGCTGTTCTACACACCATGGAGTCACCAGGGCAGGTACAGCCTGAGGACTGCTGTTCTACACACCATGGAGTCACTAAGGCAGGCACAGCCTGAGGACTGCTGTTCCACACACCATGGAGTCACCAGGGCAGGCACAGCCTGAAGACTGCTGTTCCACACACCATGGAGTCACCAGGGCAGACACAGCCTGAGGACTGCTGTTCTACACACCATGGAGTCACTCAGGGCAGGTACAGCCTGAGGACTGCTGTTCTACACACCATGGAGTCACTAAGGCAGGCACAGCCTGAGGACTGCTGTTCTACACACCATGGAGTCACCAGGGCAGGTACAGCCTGAGGACTGCTGTTCTACACACCATGGAGTCACTCAGGGCAGGCACAGCCTGAGGACTACTGTTCTACACACCATGGAGTCACCAGGGCAGACACAGCCTGAGGACTGCTGTTCTACACACCATGTAGTCACTCAGGGCAGGTACAGCCTGAGGACTGCTGTTCTGCACACCATGGAGTCACTAGGGTAGGCACAGCCTGAGGACTGCTGTTCTACACACCATGGAGTCACTAGGGCAGGCACAGCCTGAGGACTACTGTTCTACACACCATGGAGTCACCAGGGCAGACACAGCCTGAGGACTGCTGTTCTACACACCATGGAGTCACTCAGGGCAGGTACAGCCTGAGGACTGCTGTTCTGCACACCATGGAGTCACCAGGGCAGATGCAGCCTGAGGACTGCTGTTCTACACACCATGGAGTCACTAAGGCAGGCACAGCCTGAGGACCGCTGTTCTACACACCATGGAGTCACCAGGGCAGGTACAGCCTGAGGACTGCTGTTCTACACACCATGGAGTCACTCAGGGCAGGCACAGCCTGAGGACTGCTGTTCTACACACCATGGAGTCACTAGGGCAGGCACAGCCTGAGGACTGCTGTTCTACACACCATGGAGTCACCAGGGCAGGTACAGCCTGAGGACTGCTGTTCTACACACCATGGAGTCACCCAGGGCAGGCACAGCCTGAGGACTGCTGTTCTACACACCATGGAGTCACCAGGGCAGGTGCAGCTTGCTCTCTGTAACAGAACTTCAGTCCTCTGTCCAGCTGCTGCCGTGACTCTGTCACCCCCACTCAGGGCTCTAGGTAATGGACAGGAAAGAGGGAGTCAAGGGCACACTTTGTCACTTCCTCCCTTCTGAAGATGGAGGAGGAAAGTAGGAATGAGGGGCTGTAGGAAGCCCAGCCTGGTGGTCGCCCGGCTGCGGCAGAGCTGCAGGTCCTTATTAAACACCTTTGAAACTCGACCTTTCCAGGGAAATGGGCCTCCAGCTGTCTCCCTGTTCCTCCCCCTTGTTAAAGCTGCGGGAGTGAGTTGTCTTCCTATCATCTGGGTAGACTGGTGACAAGCCTGCACGGGGGGTGGTGACCAGCTTCCCCTGCACACAGGTGTCCTGAGTGCCTTAGATGTCTTCATTCTCAGCTCTACCAGCATTCTGGGCTCTGGTGGCCTTGTTGCATTCTGGGCTGGTGGCCCTGTTGCATTCTGGGCACTGGTGGGCCTGTTGCATTCTGGGCACTGGTGGGCCTGTTGCATTCTGGGCTGGTGGGCCTGTTGCATTCTGGGCACTGGTGGGCTTGTTGCATTCTGGGCTGGTGGCCCTGTTGCATTCTGGGCACTGGTGGCCCTGTTGCATTCTGGGCTGGTGGCCCTGTTGCATTCTGGGCTGGTGGGCCTGTTGCATTCTAGGCTGGTGGGCCTGTTGCATTCTGGGCACTGGTGGGCCTGTTGCATTCTGGGCTGGTGGCCCTGTTGCATTCTGGGCACTGGTGGCCTGTTGCATTCTGGGCTGGTGGGTCTGTTGCATTCTGGGCTCTGGTGGCCCTGTTGCATTCTGGGCTGGTGGCCCTGTTGCATTCTGGGCACTGGTGGCCTGTTGCATTCTGGGCTGGTGGGTCTGTTGCATTCTGGGCTCTGGTGGCCCTGTTGCATTCTGGGCTGGTGGCCCTGTTTCATTCTGGGCACTGGTGGCCTGTTGCATTCTCGGCACTGGTGGGTCTGTTGCATTCTGGGCTCTGGTGGCCCTGTTGCATTCTGGGCTGGTGGCCCTGTTGCATTCTGGGCTCTGGTGGCCTGTTGCATTCTGGGCTGGTGGCCCTGTTGCATTCTGGGCACTGGTGGGCCTGTTGCATTCTGGGCACTGGTGGGCCTGTTGCATTCTGGGCTGGTGGCCCTGTTGCATTCTGGGCACTGGTGGCCCTGTTGCATTCTGGGCACTGGTGGCCCTGTTGCATTCTGGGTGCTGGTGGGCCTGTTGCATTCTGGGCTGGTGGGCCTGTTGCATTCTGGGCTCTGGTGGCCCTGTTGCATTCTGGGCTCTGGTGGGCCTGTTGCATTCTGGGCTGGTGGGCCTGTTGCATTCTGGGCTGGTGGCCCTGTTGCATTCTGGGCTGGTGGGCCTGTTGCATTCTGGGCTCTGGTGGCCCTGTTGCATTCTGGGCTGGTGGGCCTGTTGCATTCTGGGCTGGTGGGCCTGTTGCATTCTGGGCTCTGGTGGCCCTGTTGCATTCTGGGCTGGTGGCCCTGTTGCATTCTGGGCTGGTGGGCCTGTTGCATTCTGGGCTGGTGGGCCTGTTGCATTCTGGGCTCTGGTGGCCCTGTTGCATTCTGGGCTGGTGGCCCTGTTGCATTCTGGGCTGGTGGGCCTGTTGCATTCTGGGCTGGTGGGCCTGTTGCATTCTGGGCTCTGGTGGGCCTGTTGCATTCTGGGCACTGGTGGGCCTGTTGCATTCTGGGAGCTGGTGGCCCTGTTGCATTCTGGGCTGGTGGGCCTGTTGCATTCTGGGCTCTGGTGGGCCTGTTGCATTCTGGGCACTGGTGGCCCTGTTGCATTCTGGGCGCTGGTGGGCCTGTTGCATTCTGGGCTGGTGGGCCTGTTGCATTCTGGGCTGGTGGGTCTGTTGCATTCTGGGCTGGTGGCCCTGTTGCATTCTGGGCACTGGTGGCCCTGTTGCATTCTGGGCTGGTGGGTCTGTTGCATTCTGGGTGCTGGTGGCCCTGTTGCATTCTGGGCTGGTGGGCCTGTTGCATTCTGGGCTGGTGGCCCTGTTGCATTCTGGGCACTGGTGGCCCTGTTGCTTTCTGGGTGCTGGTGGCCCTGTTGCATTCTGGGCACTGGTGGCCCTGTTGCATTCTGGGCGCTGGTGGCCCTGTTGCATTCTGGGCTGGTGGGCCTGTTGCATTCTGGGCTGGTGGCCCTGTTGCATTCTGGGCTGGTGGGTCTGTTGCATTCTGGGTGCTGGTGGCCCTGTTGCATTCTGGGCTGGTGGGCCTGTTGCATTCTGGGCTCTGGTGGCCCTGTTGCATTCTGGGCTGGTGGGCCTGTTGCATTCTGGGCTGGTGGGCCTGTTGCATTCTGGGCACTGGTGGGCCTGTTGCATTCTGGGCTGGTGGGCCTGTTGCATTCTGGGCACTGGTGGGCCTGTTGCATTCTGGGCACTGGTGGGCCTGTTGCATTCTGGGCACTGGTGGGCCTGTTGCATTCTGGGAGCTGGTGGGCCTGTTGCATTCTGGGCTGGTGGGCCTGTTGCATTCTGGGAGCTGGTGGGCCTGTTGCATTCTGGGCTGGTGGCCCTGTTGCATTCTGGGAGCTGGTGGCCCTGTTGCATTCTGGGCTGGTGGGCCTGTTGCATTCTGGGTGCTGGTGGGTCCGCTGCGTTCTCTTGTGGGGAGACCCTGAGCAGGCCTGTTCCTGCAGTAGGGAGCAGGGTGTTTGCCTCTGCACTCCCACAGTGCGTGGGGCACTGTTCCCAGGGGTGTGCTGGGCCGGGGGCAGAAGAGTGCCATGGGGCACTGAAAGAAGACCCGTCTCCCTGAGAGGTGCAGGAACCTCACAGAGCAGGGGAGGAGGGAGCTGAGCCCTGAGGTCAGGGCCTGGGGAAGGGGAGCAGGGGAGGAGGGCTGCCGACCCAGAGGAAGCCTCAGC
Organism: Callospermophilus lateralis; assembly: GCF_048772815.1. Classification (NCBI taxonomy): domain Eukaryota; kingdom Metazoa; phylum Chordata; class Mammalia; order Rodentia; family Sciuridae; genus Callospermophilus; species Callospermophilus lateralis. The sequence goes on from NC_135308.1 coordinate 1,663,445, forward strand.
CCAGCGGGCTGTGGGCAGCTTCCTCTGGGCTGCATGCCACTCTGGCTGGACTTTATCTGGTTACTTCCAGTGGCTGGACTGATGATTCAAGTTCCGAGACTAAATTTCATGAGTTCTCATAAAAGCCCTGTTGTTACAGTGCCCCTCACACTGGCGGAGCTCTGTCCCCAAGTCTGTTCTACACCTGGTGCTCACCAGAATGCAAGACCCACAAGGATCCTAAGGGTGCTTGGTCTGCTGAGAGCTCGCGCAGCCCCCAGAACGTGAGAAGTGCCAGAGATGCGGAGGATGAGTGGAAACATGCCCACGGTGTTCAGTGAGGGACATTTGGCTTCTGGGGTAGCTTCCTCTGACCGCCCTCCAGGGGTCAGATTAGGTCAGTGTTTTTCAATCTGCCCAGGGGGTCGCTAACTCAGAAGGAAACCCCCACAGGGTGAGTGGAGCTCCCCTCTCCTTCCAGGTTCCCAATGCTGAGGACAGCATGGCATAGAGTCTTCAGGCTGCTGTTGGACTGTCCCACCAACTCCTGTGGACAGGGGCCAGCAGGGTCTCACCGTGAGGACGGGGAGGTGCCCATGACTTCCAGCTTGTGCTCCCTAGCTGACCAGGTGGGATAAACAGCTCTTCTCAGGGACACGGTGGGGGGTGTCCTGGTGTCTGATGCAGGATTTACTATAGAAGTTGGAAACACACAGGTGACTGTGGACAAACGGGAGGTCACTTACCCGGAGCAGTGAGCTACTGTGTGTTGAGGCCGGTGGCTTGGTGAGTTATTCACTCCACAGTTCTTTGAGAGCCCTCTCGTATCCTCTTTTGACTTTTAGGATGGTGGTTTGGGAGCTAAGTGACTCAGAAGAAGATGAAATTAAAATAGGTTTACAGCGGGAGTACCTGACAGTTTGGAGTTTGATAGCCTATAAACACTCGAACATTTCTCTCTTTTTATTTGGCCCTGGGGCATAGGTTATTGATTGAGCTGACAAACTGGAGCTGACGTAGTGCAAGAGCATTTCATCCATAGTGTCTCTGTTGCTTATCCAGTAAGCACCCTCCGCACGAAGGAGGAGGAAAAGAACTGCGTGGTGAAAATACCACCTGCCAGCTGCCCGGGGTGGGAAAGGCCAACAACCAAGTGGCCCGACCTTCTAAGCAGGGTGCGCCCTCCTGGCTGACTGCTCTCTGTAGCTCCAGGCCACCCTTCTGCCATGAGCAGCCCAGCAAGGGCCACCACCCACAGGCTGCACCCATCGGGGCCAGCGAGGCTGTGGAGGGGAGCTGCGCCTACTCCAGGCTGGCCACCGTGCAGGACCAGGGGCTGGCCACCTGTGGGCAATGCTCAGAAGTCACCAGAAAGATGGTGTCTTGCCTTGTGACAGGTCTGATCTCCGTCCCTGGTCACCAGTTCACCACAATGTCGTCTGCAGATGACTGTGTTTCCAGAAGCTAGATGAGGGGACAGTGAGGGTTTTCACCACGGGGAGGTGATAAGGCTTGAGGAGCCGCCGTAGCCTGAACCTCGTGCGCTGTCTCGCGTCTCCAGATGTCGCTCGGCCCTCCATGAACATGTGCTATTTCTGTGTTTTTATGTATCAGTTACACATTCCTTAAATTTATGATGTTTCAACCTGAGCTAACCTTTTCCCAATTTAAATGGTTTTGTCTTACTAGTGCTGTGTAAAATGGATTTTATGCCATTGCAGGGATCACGTAAGATGACTTGGAGAGACGCCCCCACAACCTCCAAGTCCCACTCGGGACGCGCTGTGTGGGTCCTGCCCGGCAGCAGGGGGAGCACTGGGTGGTCTTTAGTTTCTCTCCCTGTAGATGGAGACAGGCGCAGCCCACAGTCCCCGGCAGCTCAGAGGAGCCGCAGGTGCTGGGGCGCTGCTCCTCTGCCCAGGACAGGCGCCTCTGCCTTCCGCCCCCTTGTGCACGCTGCAAGGTGGAGTCGAGCTGCGCTCCCACAGGAAGGTGGTTTCAGTGCACCTCACAGCCCCCCTCCCAGTGCCTCTGGAGTGACTCTGGAGTTGGGGTACTGGGAGCCTTTCCTATCTATGCATACGTGTGTGCAGAATCAGAATCACAGTGATGTTTTCCGAGTTCTGTATTTTCTTTCCATTTCACTTTGTGAAGATTTTTAAAATCTATAGTACCTAGAAATAAGGCTTGCACTGGATTTTTCTTGGTGTTTTATCACAAGAAACCGGAGTTGATGCCCTTGAGTGTGAATGCTGCATCTCCTTCACAGTGTTAGTCGTTTCTCATCCGCCTGTCCCGCTCTTCATGTGTTCTTGGTCCTACCACAGGACATTTGCATGTGTGCCCCGTGTGCCTTGTAAGTACTATGGGCCCATGTGCTCTCACTGGTGTTCCCTCAGTTATGCACATGTTTTTTCCCTAGTGAGGCAGAAGCTCTTGTCCCCACCATGCAGGGGACAGCCCACAGGCTTCCTGAGCACTCAGCACAGTGGGTAGCAGACTGGAGGCTGCTGGAGGTCCCTGGGGCCTCCCAGGTCCACACCTTAGGACTCCACCAACTCCTGTGGTCAAGTGCAGTGAGAGAGAAGGACCTGGAGCGCCCCTGTGGCCCCACACTGAGTCCTAGGACCTCATGGATGCTCCTCTGAGCGGAAAGCGCTCAGAGCAGCTGGCTGGTTTGAAGTCCACCTTGCAGTTCATATTTCCTAAAACTGTGAATAAACCAACGAGAAGGCGAGCTTTTAACTGGAGAGAGAAGAGCAACCTGAGCGATGGTGGACGCCGACACACCCTCTGGGTGTGGGTGGCAGGAGCCTGACTGCTCCTTTGGCCCTCTGGACAGGGCGTGGCTCTCCAGCTCAGGTGCACTGAGGTGTTTTTCCTAAAAGTAATTGGCAAGCCCTTACCTACCACCCAGGCTGACTGGTTACGGAAATGGAGACGTTCCGGCGTGTTCCTCAGATACCGACGTGCTCGGACCAGGCACGGGTGCATGTTCCTCCTGTGCACGCAGGTGCATGCCCCTGTGGCTCCTCTGCGGTAGCGTTGCGGCACTCGGGTGCTGCCCAGGGGACTCCGTGCCGTCAGGCATCCCCCGCTCCACCTCCAAGGGCTCAGTCGTCTCCAGTTAGTCCTTGAAAGTGAAGGTCACGGGGTTCATTAGGGCTGTTTAAGGGTCAGAACCCAAACACCTAGAAAACAGCACCTTGCAGGCAGAGTCCTCTGGAAACAGGAAACAGGCTCTGCCTCGGTCTGTGCTTCTGTGTGATCTGCTTTGAAACAAAAATGCGTTCAGAATTGGTTTTCCAGATCTCTGGACGGTGGGCAGGCTCTGCGGGAGGCGCTCTTGGGGAGCAGGCCAGGAGGGTGGTGCTCTCGTGGACTGCCTCCTCGGGGTAATGGATCCCTGTCCCATGGACCCCTAACTCCATCATTTATTTTTCTGGTACTGAGGATAGAACCCAGGGACACTCAGCCAATGAGACATCCCAGCCCTGTTTTGTATTTTACTTAGAGATGAGGTCTCTCTGAGTTGCTTAGCGCCTCGCTGTTGCTGAGGCTGGCTTTGAACTTGTGGTCTTCCTGCCTACGCTTCCCCAGCCACCATTTTTTAAAATCATACACCATCAGTTCTGAAACATCTAAATGATCCACTGAGTGAGTTTCCTAACTCACTCATCATTTCTGTTCAAAGGGGTCAGTGTCTGAGCCAATCTTTTTCCATCCAAACTGGGTCCCCCAAACCGGACTAGTCTCAGGCCCAGGACGGCGTCTCCAAAGCTACCCCTGAATGTGCAACTAAGCTGAGGCCTTTGGCACCAGGGGCGCTGTGCACACCCCGTTTCCCAGCCCCCTTTGGGCACTCCTGCCCATCAGGCAGCGAGAGCTGGACACAGGGCTCGCACGCCACACTGCTCCTTTCACGGGAGAACCCAATTCCCTGCAGATTATTGTATGTCTTCATATGACCTCAATCCTGGACAGCGAACAAGGCAGGGCAGGGTGCACGGTCACCAGCAGGCTGTCAGGCCAGGTGTGACTTCAACACCCGCCCAGCAGGGGTAGGCTGTGCTGCTCTGGGGAAGCTGCCCGTGCCCCCTGTCTGCACCTCTCCAGCTTCAGTATGTGGGGCAGGTGGTGCAGCTGTCTCCTGACCACCCAGCAGTCTGCTCCCTTCGGCCATCACTGGGTGCGAGGGAGAGACACCGGGGTTGTCCCAGGTGCAGAGAGGGAGGTGGCCACTTTCACAGGGCTTGTCTCGGGGCCTGTCTGAGAGCACTGGAGTCAAGGTTCTGGTGTGTTTTGTTGAAGAAGGGTCATGGCACGAGAGGTCCCTCTGTTTGTTCCCCTCCATGGGGTCCTGTGGTGCTCTGAGAGACACACTGTGAGCTGGTGGCTGCTCTTGAGGTCTTTGCGGCCTAAAGGGACAAAATGTTGTCATGATGCATCCACTAAAATAAAACCGAGTCACATTAATAAGGCTCACCGTGCGTAAGCAGTGTGTATGGATTTCTCAGCTTTTAGTCCCTGACAACCACCTCAGACAGGACTTGTGTGGACATGGAACCTGGTGGGCAGGGCTGGACCCAGGCCTCCAATCCCCAGGTGCCTCCGTCCCCGCTTCATGCAGTCCCCTCATGCGAGCGGGCTTCTGTGAGGGAGGCTGTCGGGCCAGGGTCCAGCTGACCACTGCCACTGGGTGGGCTTCTCCCACGCACAGGGAGGCGCCCTGATGGATGAGCCCCTGGGTTCAGCTGGGCAGATGGGCAGCCAGGCGGGTGTGCGGGTGGGAGGGGCTCAGGCCTCTGCTCCGTGGCACCTTCCTGCCTGACCGTCTCTTGTTTTCCTGATGGTCAGTCCACGCCACGGCTCCATCTGAACCTCGTCACGCTCCTCTGAAGCACTGACCTGTGCACACACACACCCCCTTTCATGTGCACTATTTGTAAGTCCACAGACTTGCGTGTGGGCGGCTGAGTAGACGGTGGCTTGCTTGACATCTGCCAGGTTGGCTGTTCCTTCTCTCTTCCTTTCTCTCCTGGTGGGAAGCACCCCTCACTGCCTTGGGGCTCTGACGGGGCTGCCTGTTCCAGGTCTGCACCCTGAGGTCCCACTGTGTGCTGAGTTGGCCCTGAGGGGTGGCCTCCAGGAGGGGCAGCCACAGTCTTCTTGGGGGGTTGGTGGGGCGTCTGGGAGGAAGCGGGTGGCAGCCCTTGGGGTGGGGTGTCTGGAGGGCTTCCTAGGAGGGCCCCACACCTGGGGATGGCGCTGTGTGCGTTCGAGGTCCTCGGGCTGCGCCATTGGCTGGAGAACAGAGAGTGGGTTGCAGGACTCTGTGTGCCTGTCAGCCTGGAGCAGCTCCCTGCCTCGCAGGGGGCCTGGCAGATCACAGTGCAGCGCGTCCCTCACGAAGCCCACAACACATGGCACCGTGTGCCGTCGCCTGATTCCTGTGAGGTGGGGAAGCTTGGATGCCTATCATGTTGAACGTCACGAATAGGCTGTAAATGCATCTGTACTTAATTTATACTTTTAATGTTTCTAAATGCATTTTTTTTGCTCTCCTGGGGTCTTCCCTGAGACCAGGAAAATTGCCTGTTTCAATTCCCTGATTGCTGAGTTTTCCCCGTCGTGAACTAACTAATGAAATATCTTCGTTGGTTCTGACGATTTCTGCTTCTGGCTGGCCTGGAATTAAGCAGTGCCCTACTTCTGAGGGTGCCCTTTCTCAGCACCTCAGCAGAGACACGCAGGAATCCATTTCTCACCTCCCTGTAGAGCAGAGCACCTGATCCCACAGGGGCACAGGCAGCGCCTCCCCTGGTCCATGTGGCAGGAGGGGTGACTTGGAAATTGAGACCCTCAGAGGCCAGCAGCCTCCCTGTGCACGTCCCCTTTCCACCCCACCAGCGTCAGATGAGCTCTGCTAACAAGCAGAAGCCTCCGCGTCTCGGATTCCACCCCCTGCCTCATTTCACACCAGTGCTCTGGGACAGGTGGGGCTGGAAGAGGCCAGACGCATAGCTCACCGCCCAAGGCGAGCACCCACCCCCAGCCCCTGGCTCCATGGAGCATGCTCAGGTTGGATTTAAAATCTCTTAGAAGCTTTCTCAGGGGGAGCACACTGGGTCACCAGCCCATAGCTGGGATGTTTCAGTGTTTGAAATGCACATAGGTGTACAGACCCCTGCCCATGGCTCGCCGTGACCCCTGTGTTGTAGATTGTGCTGTGTGACTGTGCATGTCTCATTATTATGACTCGCTGTCACGACCCAACAGAGGCAGAAACAGGGGCTCCTGTTATTCCTGCCGCACCCTGGGTTCCCATGGAGGGAGATCATGTATGTGCACGTTTCCATGTCGTGATAATGTAGTGTTTGGCGTATAGGGTGCTACATACCATTCTCTATTGTGCAACAGGCCCCCGTTACTGCATTTTTAAAGGAGAGGCCCTCACAAGCTTGGCACACAAAGCCCACATGGGGTTCCGTGAGGCCGGTGGCAGGAGAAGCACCTGTCAGCCTGACTGTAAACCTCCGGGAACTGCCCATCTTACTCAGAAGCTGACATGAGACTCTTTTGGAGAACCAGTGACACACCAAGAGTGATGCCTGTCCCTCCCTGGCCTCTGCTCTGGCTCTGGAGGGGCCCTGAGCACGCGGACGGCTCCCTGCCCTCTGCACACTCTGCCCTTGCTCTCGGTCCCCCGGGGTGTAACCGCAGTGACGGGGACCTAGGGTGCTGCACGTGGTTCTCCTGTGTCAGGGCACTTTCACGTGTGGAAAACACACTGGTCTGGTAAACGGGGCAGGAAGGAGCTGTCGCAGGCCTGGCCTCAAGGCTCTGAGATACTCCAGGTCATCCATGATCAGTGTGCAGCAGGAAGTCAGGCGGCATTTATTCCCGACGTAGATCATCACTGTTGCCTGTGACTTTCCTGATAGCAAAATTTGGCTTAAACTATGGGGAATCTCGTGATGGTATTTATAGCAAAGTGTTTTAAAAATGGATGTCCTGCGTCGCTAAACCATCCCTTACACGGCCACATTTTCTTTCCTTGGAATTTCTAGTCTTAACTCTCCCCTGCAGATCATGCAGGACGCCCAGAGTGTTTCCCAGGTGGGGTCACCTGACTCTCCTCAGCGTTTGCCCTGCCCTCCCCTCCTGAACAGGGGGCTCCCCGGAGACCTCCCTGTGGCCCACCTGCAGCTGTTTCCAGAGACTTTCTCGGCTCAGCTGCTTTCTGGCATGTGGCATTTCTCATAAAATGAGAGATTCTGACTGAACGTCCACCTCTCCTGTCACTGGCCAGCTGAGGGCAGTCGCCCTTGTGTTGGACACACGACTCCAGGAGAAGCCATGGCACCTCAGTAGCCCAGGGAAGCAGACAGATGACTACGACATGCAAACAGCTTCCAACTGCACCATACGCTCCAGAACACGGCTGGGGGTAGACTGAGGGTCGCCCTTCAGATGCCTATCCTGCTCCTCCTCCGTGGGACACCAATGTCACAGCAGCACTGAGGTCACCGAGACCAGAGAGGGAGGGCACACCAGGACGGCCAGCAGGAAGCCTCCAGGGGAACCTCCTGGGACTCGGCGGAGGCACTGGGTCTCCAGGGCATCTCCGGGACTTGGCCCATCTGAGTCTGGTTACCCCTGCAGAGGAGGAGCCCTGGGAGGAGGCCGTCCATCACGGGCCTGTGGAATCCATGCTCCCGGGCAGCAGTTCCTTCTGGATGCCCAAACTGCTCCCCTTCTGTGAAGGAGGGGAGGTCCCTGCAGTCTTGGGGGTTGACCTTCGGGTGGCCAGGCTGAACTCTGTGAAGAAAGAGCAGTGAGCCTCCTGGGCGGGAGATGGCTATCAGGGGGGTCAGATTCCTGGGCCCCAGTGACCACGTGCTTCCCTGTGATGAGGGGCCTGGCAGGAAGTGGTGAAGGAGCACTGTGGGTCCACAGGTCTCCCTTAGGTAAGTTTGTGCCAGAAAACGCCCGTCAGCAGGTGCAGGAGGTGCATGTGGCTTTGGGGAAGGCTGGCGGGAGGGCGGGAGGCAGGGCTGCCAGGGGTCCTCCCCGACAGTCTGCAAACTCCATTTGGTGTGTGAAAAGCTTCAGGTCCAAACTGTCGGGAGGCCACCTTCTGAAGACACCAGGAGGTGTCCCCAAGTCAAGGTCTAGGGACACTTAGGGGAAGTGATAGAAGCCATTTTCTGTTCAGAGCTGCTGTTCACGCCCAGTTTGTAAAAGGCAGGACAGAAACCTCAGGACTTTGCTGGGCGGCAGGGATGGGGCTCAGCCCTCTGGTCCACAGCCTTTGTACGTCGGCTCTCCACAGCCAGGGTGCTTACCGTGCATCACAGAGAGGCTGCGGACACACACGCAAGATTTGAAGCTCACCCACATCCCCTGACCCCTCGTCCACTCAGCCCCACTGGTCCCAGATGGACTGGAGCAGGCTGCACCTAAATGACGCAGGCTCGTTTCCTCTGCATCCTGTGTCCCTGCACACGCGTGGAAGCAGCCACATCCCAAGCAGGTGTTGGCACCGTATGGCAGGGCCTGGCTGCAGAGGGCCTCTCGTGTGGTGTGTCCGCATGTGGACTGTCAGCCGAGGGGAGCAACGTGCTCCCTCTGTTGTTTGGATCCCTGTTTATCATCCCCCCAAGTGAAAGCTGGCATTGAAACAGTGCAAGCCCAGAGCTGGAGGAAGACTGAGCTAAGAAGGGTGTTCCCTTGCCTTGGACACAGAGAAGCCTTGCGGGAAGCCCAGAGGAGAGGGGTTAATTAACCCTGGAGGCTGGGCGGGATCAGAGTGGTCCCTCCTCCTCCTCCTCCTTCTTTAAAGTGACCACTAACAGGCAACGAAGCAGAAAGAAAAGTGTGCCTCCAGTGAACCCCTCTAGACAGACCTGACCACGCTGCCTGCTCCCAGGGCCCACCTCGGGGAAGACGCGGCTGGAATTTCACAAGGGAGTTTGGATGTATTTTCAAGTCAGGGGACTGGTGACTTCAGAAATGGTCTGGTGAAGGGCGTGGATGGAATCGCAGACGCAGCACCCACTCGCACAGCCTCCCTGGGAGGAGGTTCCAGCAGGGTCACATGCTGCCTGCGTCTGCACAGTCCAGGCACGGCCGCTCGTCTTTTCTAGCTGGCTGGTGGGATGTTTAAGTTGTGTGGCCAACTGAGCAGGACAGGGTTGGTCAGACAGCAGACCTGCTGGGCAGTGCCCGCCATGGCCATGCGTCTCCAGCTTCTGAGACTGGCCACCGTGCACTCTCGCTTTCCCCTGTCCTCTGTGGCCTGCTGGGGATGAGTCACGGGGAGGCGAAGCCAGATTTCTTCTGTTTCTCCAGGTCCGACTTCGGGAGTTCCTTGGTGGCTGACCCTGGTTTACAGGGAACGACCCCGACGGAGAGCTCCATTCCGTCATGACCTCCGGCTGCGTCAAGACTGGCTGTAGGATTGACCTGGTGTGAATTACATGCTGGTTCTCTACCTGGGTCACAGGTCACTTTGCCCTGAGGTCCTGGGACCTCAATTGCAGTTTTCTTGTAAGTGTGATAAGCCACTCAACATTGACCCTCCCGCAGGCGGGGTGCATCTGTTGGCTTGTCCATCTCTGCTCTAACGGTGAGAAAGCAAACGCAGCAGGGACCCCGCCTGTGCCGTCCACTCTTTCATCGCCAGCACGTGGAACTGAGCCAGGAGCTTGGCGATTGGTTACTGAGCAAAGGACCACAGGGGGCTGTGTGAGGAGGGCGTGTGGAGCCCCTTAGCTAACCTCAGCGGTTGCTCTTAGCACTAGTGATAGGTACCGAGCACATGGGAGTGTCACACGGGAGGGTCAGGTGCCCTGTTAGGATCCCGCTGCTGGAGAGGGCAGAGTGGGCTCCATGTGGACAGAGTTCCAGTTGGTAGGTGGCTGGCTCTGTTTATAAGTGGCAGGTCGATTGCTTCCTGGACGTCAGGACGCAACGCTGGTTCTCAAGCTGGGTCCCAGGAGCAAGAGGTCTGACCCACTCTGCCCCCTGCAATCACTGTGAACTGAATGGCCGCACGACTTTTTTTTTTTTTTTGCTAGTTCAGAAATCATCAGATATTTAAAGGAAAGTTGACTCATTTTCTTTTAAGTCCTCTGAGTTGTGAGACATTCCAGTTTGAGCAGAATTCTAAGCTAGAAAAAGAATTCAATTTTTTAAAATTTTATTTTGGGTTCTGCCGTTTCTGAAGAGACTCTCCTTCTTGGATTGTCTTACTGTTAATAGACACTGTAGTTCTCAGGAGACGCCCAGACCCCTGCTGCCTGAGTGGCACTGTAGATGCGTGGACGTTAGCTCTCAGTGTGCCATTTCCAATGGCGGGGGTTGGGGAGTGGCAGTGGATCACAGCATCCTGAGTCCTTCACTAGTTTTCTTTTTCTTTCTGGACGGGGGACTGACCCCAGGAACCCTTTACCCCTGAGCTACGCCCAGCCCTGACCTCACTCGTCTGCCCAGGCTGGCCTCCAGCTCGTGACCCCCTGCCTCCCCTTCCTGATGGCCACCCTGCTTGGCCGATGAGGGCCTCACTCAGAAAGCCAAGTGCTTCCTGCCTCTGCTTCCTGTCACCTCTCGTCTGGGTCACCGAGCCCCTCAAGGTAAAGAGTGAGGGATTGCTCCATACTGTGGACTCTGAAAGGTCTGTCCGGGGACAATTTAAAGAGCAGCCAGCCGTGTTGACGATTTGGCCCTTAGGAATGGCTTGATGCTAACAGTTTGCCACATGGTACACGAGGAGGCGTGTGTTTGTCCTGAAGGGAGTGGCCGGCCATTAGATGACAGCCTGCTTCGCTCCAGCTGACCGTCTGTGTTGCACACTATGCTTCTCTGCTTTCTTTAATCTCCCTTATTTATCTTCCGTTCTTAAGTGGTTGGTGCTGTTTCTATATTCCCTACTAACTGAGATAGATCTGGATGACTTGGTTGACAGAAGGAACCATTTCTTGGCTGTACTGGGGACATAATGGGACAGTGCAGACCTTGTGTATTTTGATTAAAACTCACTCTACAGCACAGATTCGCTCCCAGGCAGACCCTCTTTCTGAGCCTCACTCTGTGCAGGGAGGCTGTCCACTCCAGGAAGGCGAAGACCTGCGAGCAGTCTTCTGACACCCATGTGGTGTGAGTCCTGGGTAACTCCAGCTGCATCGCGACGAAGCCCCCAGGTTTGCTCCTGAAATCGGGGAGACGGAGGGACTATTGGCCTGGTGGAACCTCACACTGACAACCTGCTTCCACTTCCCTGGTCAGGGTCTCACTGTTGAGTGATGGGGTCGGGGACCTGCAGGGCAGCTGAGGAAGGTCCGCTTCCTCCTTGGGTCTTCAGCAGAGCTGGGGAATCGGGAGGCACCATGGGGAGCCCTGCTCCGGGGGGGCCTGCCTCCCCACTGGGCGCCCAGCTGCAGTGTCTGTGTCTCAGACACTCTCCCTGGGGTGCCCTGGGAGGCAGCCCGGTGGAGGATGGGCCACTCAGAGTGAACGGGTTCCAGTGCCACGTGAGCTGGCATGCTGGGCAGCTTCCTGGGCTTTGCGTTCTCACCAGCAAAATTTAGACTGTGCACGTAATCCGTGGCCTTCAAGGTCACTCCCAGGGGTGCTGAGGGTGACAGAGGCCTCTCTGGTCTGCGGGGCGGGTGGTGGTGGTACATGGCAGTTGTGCCAACTGCATCTGCCTTTGGCCCCTGAGGGTTTGTGGTCCCAGCACGTTGTGATCTGAAGACGGTGATCGGCTGCTAAGAAGGAACGGTGTCTCAGGGGGCCTCACAGCCGTGGTGAGGCTTGGGCGTCCCAGGATGTGCCTGGGCCTCGACTCTCTGTGCCATGTCACGTGAGAGGACAAGACACGGCAGAGACATGTGGCCTGCGTGGGCTGTGTCCGCGCCGTTCATGGAGGAGACAGGCGGTTCATGTGGACCCTGCACTTTGTGGCACTGAAGATAGAGCGGGACTCTAGGAAAAGTCGGAGCATAGGCTGTGACACTATTTCAGACTCTGCAGCTTGAAATTTCTAGTATGACGTGAAACCTCTCCTTTGGGAAATGTGGAGCGTGTGGCCATTTGACAAGAAAGACTTTGGGATCCCACCTGCCGCGACGATGACCAACACACGACCTGAATCTGATGGGAACCCCTTCTGCTCCCTTTCAGGCTGTCCTGGGGCATTCAGAGAAACCTTTTGATAAAGAAAGAACATGGGAGTTCCAGCAGGCTCCGCCATTACTCCTAATGAGAACCTTGAAATGAAAAGACATGGCTTAATTGGTTAAAAGTGATTGATCATTATTTGCTTGAGAAAAAAGTAACTGAAATAAAAGCCCTGTGCTGCCCATCAAGAGCAGAGTGTGCAGAGAACGTGGCTGCCCTGAGCTGAGGTGCTGCAGACGGTCCTGGCACCTCAGTGGCCTGCCCCACGCTACCTCGCCACAGAGCAATGCGGTTGGCCAGAGGATCCGCAGGTGCCTAGTGTTTTATGAGTCTGGGCTGCACAGGTTTTCCCTGAACTGCCACCAATCCTTGCCACCAATCCTTGCCACCAACAGGGAGGGGGCATCAAGGAGCCCTGGCGCACGACCGTGAGCTGCTTATTTATGCTCTGTGAAGGAGAGGGCCATGTTGGCCCTGCTGTGTCCAGAGATGACCCTTAAATCCTGTTAAGCCCGCTGAATGCAGCTGACTCTGGCCCTCAAGGTAGTCCCTAAAGTCCTGCCCTAAGCCTGAAACCTAGCTGAGAGAGGAATGCATGGCCTGATGATCCCAGCCCCCATGGGACAGGGACGGCGGGGACTCAGAATGTGCACGTCCAGGGAACAGCCAAGAGCTGCCACCTACAGAGCCGGCGGGGAGGCTGGGTGGGTGCCTGGGCTCTCTGGGTGCGGTGCTGTGGTGCAGAGCCCCGAGGACCAGGAAGCACCGCAGCCCCTCTGCGTGCAGCTGTGTCAGACTCCAGCTCCACTCGTGGCCGTAACCCTGGAGGATGTCTCTGTGGGCAAGTGTGTGACGCACAGAAGACAGAAATGACTGTCCTGGAGAGACGTCTGAAAGTGATGCCCTCCACAACCAGCAGGTGTGAAGAACGCTGGGTGGTAGTGCTCCACCTGAGCAACCCGGCTCCTCCACGGCGCTCAGCGGTGAGGCCAGAGTGCACACTCACACGCACGCACACATGTACACATGCATACATGCATACATGTACACACATGCACACACACATGCACACACATGTGCACACACACATGCATGCAGAGGGAGAGGGTGGTGAGAAAGGTGGATTACGAGGAGCTGGCGCAGGTGACTGGAGGCTGGCAGGACTCAAGCTGCGCTGTCCAGCAGCTGGGACCCTGGAGATCTGTCAGTGTGGCTCCTGGTCAGTTCAAGTCCTCAGGCTCAGTCAGGCAGGTGGGAAGATCCACCCTTCTGTACCACCCCTTCAACTGCTTGTGCGAAGCCCACCTACAGGGGAGACGTCTGCTGAGCTCAGTCCACTCATCAGCTGAGCATCTCATCCCTCACAGACACACCCAGAATGAGTGGGCCATCGAGTGGACACGGGCTCACCACCACTCATCTAGGCTGGGGCCTAAGCTCTGTAGAGTCCTGCTGTGAATGCGCTCCCCCACGGGGAAGCTGAAGGATCCTGGCAGTCTGATCCCACCCTCCTTGGCCTGGCGCGGCCTCTCCTAGGGAGTGCAGGGGGGTACACTGTGAGTCCCTCTGGAAACCTGCCCTGGGGACCTGGGTTCCTGCTGCTGCCATGAGGGGCTCTACAGGTGGGACCTGCTGCGACTGTCTGCGACTGTCAGTGAGCCAGGGACTGCCTCAGAGCACACGGAACTCCGCCCATCCTCAGTAGGAGTCGTGGCTCATAATGACCTGCTGCACCTTGAAGACAACACAGAAGAACGGCACCTCCAGGTCCTCAGAGCCCTCGGGGACTCCGCTGTTCAGAGCCTCTACTTCACAGGACTGGTGGAGCAGAACCACCTGGATGTCTGTTCTAATTCTGCATCCATAGTCATAACTGTGTCTGAGTCTGTCTGCACCTGTGTTCACACCATGCCTACGTCTATAACTGTGACTGCATCCATATCTACTTACCTCCACCTCCACCTGCATCTCCATCTCACCTGCACCTCCATCTTCCCTCCCCATCCATTTCCACTCCCATATCTACTTCCATCTCTGCTTCTACCTCCACTTCAATCTCTCCAACTCCATCTCCACTGCCACATCCCTCTGCACCTCTGCCTTCTCCTTCACCTCCATCTGCATCTCCTCCTCTATCTCTACCTCCTCCTCCACCTCCACCTTCATCTCTACCACCTCCTCCACTTCCTCCTCCATCTCTACTTTCACTTGCATCCCTGTCTCCACCTCCACCTCATCTCCACCTCCACCTGCATCTCCATCTCTGACTCCACCTCCACCTTCACCTTTCCATCTTCATCTCCATCTCTACCTCCTCCTTCATCTCCCCTCCCCCCCATTTCCACCTCCACCTCCACTGCCATCTCCATCTGCACTGCCACCTCTGTCTGCATCTCCACCTTCTCCACTTCCATCTGCATATGCACTTCCACCTCCACTTCCACCTCCATCTCTACCTCCTCCTCCACTTCCACCTCCTCCACCACCTCCTCTTCCTCCTCCATATCTACCTCCACCTCCATCTCTTCCCCACCTCCACCTCCATCTGCACCTCCACCTTCTCCACCTGAATCTCCACTTTCTCTTCCACCTCCACCTCCAACCCCATCTTTACCCTTACGCTTCTTCTGTGGATCCCCCTTCTTCTGTGGTCTTCTGTGGATCCCCAGAGTTCCAATGTCCCTGGCAACCCTTCACTGCTTACCCCAATGGCTGTCAAGCTCTGGTGAACTGGAAGTGAATTGGAGGGTTTCACCTTCAGCCCAAGGGTGGGCAGGACATAGGATGCCCTGTACCTCACCCTGTAGGGGAAAGAGGTCTTAAAACCTCCTGTCCAAACATTTCCAGGTTCTCATCGTGAAAATAAGCCAAGGTCTGATCTCATTCACTGGCCCAGTATCCTGGAGGTGGAGGCCCCAGGATTGCTGGGCATTGTGTGAACCTCTTCCATTCCTCATCTATCAAACGAGAGAATGGCTCCAAATTTTGGGGTCACTTTTTTAATTTCCCATTTTCTTTGAATTTTATTTGTCTCATTTTCTCAAAAACATTTTTTTGGGGCACTTACCCTAAGCCCTGGGATTGGACATTCAGGTTGCTTTGCATGTATCAGTCTCTGTTATCTGGATGGATGAAGGGATCCCTATTCGTAGATCTTGGTAGGTGAGCACCGTGGGATACTTGAGGGACTTGCCGTGAGACACAGAGAGTGGGGTGGGCAGCAGCTAAGGCCAGTGCTGGTGCCAGGACCTCTTGGTCTCTGTGACTGTGGAGAAGGACCATGTGACATGCCCTCCTGCAGACTGAGAAGCTCTCCTCCTTTTAGTCAGTGGGTGGAGCTGGAGGAGGCCAGTGCCATGGCTGTGTGTCCAGTGCTGAGCCGCCTGGTGCCTGTCCGGCTCCTGGTTGCATGCAGTGGTGTGAACTGGACATTGCCTTGGTCTGCCTGGCTGTGACCTTTCCTCTGAACTTCACATGTTCCTTTCTTATTCCTGTGGTCACAGGACATGGGACTTCCCCTCCTCTCTCTCCTGACCGTGCAAGGCACTGAGGTCGCAGTTCAGAGCTTTGATGTGACCCATGAGGCAGCTCTGCCTTTTCTTATGTCCACGTTTTTTTTTTTTTTGCCAATGCCTTAGGCAACTTGCCTCGCCCCGTGAGGTGTGGTGTTCTGTCTTGGACCTGGTTGGACCCTGGGTCTTGCATGTGTCAACAGGGCCACCACCTTCCATCTCCAAGTTGGCTTTCAGCTGCCCCCAGTCACCAAGGGAAGGCTTGTGCCCTGTGTGACATTAGGGCATCAGTGATCTCCATTTTATGGCTCACTGCACTTGCTCTCATCATCTGACGTTCAATCAAACCAGCCAGTCTTCCACTGCTGGGAGGGGACCTCCTAACACCTGCCACCTGGGCCTCAGGGTCGACGGGGAGTGAAGTCTGAATTTCTCTCCTTTTCCCACCATGAGTGTCCCTGAGTGTAGCCCTCAGATGCAATTCCAACCGATGGGCCCTCAGTTCAGCACTGTTGTGAGTTTCTGACTCACATAGCTTCCCATTCTGGCCAGCTTACCAAGGGTGGAGACCACAGGGACAGCACTAGGGGGGACGACTGGCCTGTTCCTCGAGAGTCCACACAGCAGCGTCAGGCTCTCTGCTGGCATCTCTTCCCCGAGCCTTGGCCCTTCTCTCCAACCCAACCCATTCTTCAGCTGGAGGGAAATCGGAACCCTGATGGATGCTACAGTCTGGACATAGTAGGCAGTGGAGGGCAGTGGCCTGGGGGGAGGTGCCGCCTCTGCCTCTCAGAGCACACTCTCAGGCTATGGGTGGTGAGCTAGGCTGCAGGAGCCCCAGATCCCCTCACAGTATCCCTGGGCGTGAGGCTGAAGGAGCAGCAGATCCCTCCACAGTGGGCGCTGTACCATTATTTGACCCATCAGTGAATATATTTGGAGCATTCATGATATATATATTTGAGCATAAATATATTTGAGCATTTCTTGTCATTTTTGGAAAAATTACAGGATGTGATGACCAAAAAGACAACAAAGGGTTAGATGGTAAGTGGTTAGCAAATGAAACATTAGATTTGCACATAATTATTGCCCAAGTATTTAACTCATTAGCTAACTCATCAATTTGATTCATAGTATATGGAGTAATAATTTTATTGGGAGAAATTCCAAACACTCCCTTTGCTGCAATAGTTACACCTGATCAAACTTTTACATTTTTAGTACCCAAACAATCAGCTCAAAAGGTAGAGCTTAATGCAGTATTACAAGCTTTTGTGATGTTTAAAGATTCTGTATTTAATTTATTTTCTGATAGCCAGTATGTAGTTAATGCTATAGTATCCCTTGAAGATGCTGGTAGGATTTCCCCTTCCTCTACTGTTTTCTCTTTGTTTTCCACTATACAAAGTCTAATCTCCGACAGAAAAGATCTGTTCTTTATAGGACATATCAGGGCACATACAGGATTGCCTGGAGCCCTTAGTTTGGACAATGATTTAGCAGATAAAACTACACATGACATACATATTTTCTCTACACTAGAAGAAGCTACAGATTTTCATAAAAAGTTCCATGTCAATGCTAATACTTTACAAAAGCGATTTAAAATAACTAAGGAACAAGCTAGACAAATAATAAAACAATGTCAAAATTGTGTGACCTTTTTACCACAAGTTAATCTTGGAGTCAATCCTAGAGGACTGATACCTAACCATATTTGGCAGATGGATGTCACACACTTGCCAGAATTTGGAAAATTAAAATATTTGCATGTTACAGTTGATACTTCTTCCAGATTTTTGATGGGCTCCCTTCATGCCGGAGAAAAAACTAAAGATATTATAGCTCATTGCTTATAAAATTTGCCACTGTGGGCGTTCCAAAACAGTTAAAAACAGATAATGGCCCTGGTTATCCTTCTACCTCTTTTAAACAATTTTGCTCATCATTTGGCATTACTCATACAACAGAAATCCCATACAATCTACAGGGACAAGGCATAGTTGAAAGAGCTCATCAAACTATTAAAATGTACTTATTAAAGCAAAAAGAAGGAATTGGGAAGGGGTATATATTCCCCAAAGATAAACTTAAAATAACCCTTTTTACTCTAAACTTTTTAAATTTGGATTAATCAGGGCTTAGTGCTGCAGAAAGGCATATGTGTCCAAAAAATGTACATAAGCCCAAGGTACTTTGGAAGGATATTCTAACAGGACAATGGAAAGGTCCTGACCCAGTAATTGTCTGGAGTCGGGGGTCTGTTTGTGTGTTTCCACAGGGAGAACAGCAGCCGATCTGGATTCCAGAGAGATTAACTAAGGTCCTGACCCAGTGATTGCCTGGAGTTGGGGGTCTGTTTATGTGTTTCCACAGGGAGAACAGCAGCCGATTTGGATTCCAGACAGATTAACTAAAGAGATTTCTACAGACCAAAAAGAAGATGATTTGGCTCAAATCCATAACAGCTGATATCCAAAACTCCAGTTTGGCTACCCTTACATCTGCGACAGAACCAGGATGCTTTTTTAAATATCTATTTTATTATTGCCCTTTCCCCACATCATGAAGTTCTATTTTGTTTTTTGAGCTCATACAAGCCTAGGTTAATGTTTTGCTGATCAGTTCTATTTTTTGACTATAGAGTTTTTAAACATTGCAATGGAGATTTCACCTGTAAAAAGTTATAAGGCCTTTACTATTATGTTATGTGTTGTGTGCACACTTGTGTTTTATGTTGTATGTTTGTATGTACGTATGTCCATATATCATATATGATGAGCGCTCATGAAAAAATGGATCCAAATATATACATATTCTTTTATTCACGTGATTTAAATGGTTTAATTTAAATTGGGTAAACAGCTGTTGAGGATTGTTTTAATATGTGAACAAAAAAGGAGGTTAACAGATCTGTTTGTTTACTTTCACCTTTCCTTTTCATTATATTTAATAATTCTATTCAAGATAATGTAAATTGTTAAGAAAATTGTTTTCTTTTAGTGCCTTCTGGAATGTTTACATAATTTTTCTTTAGCCATTATTGCCAGAATTTCTACCTTCATCCCTGTTCCAGTGAAGACAAAGATAAAACCAATCTACAGCTTCTGCAATAGCTATCACTGAACTGCTTGCAGAACTTGCCTGGACTATGTGTCACTTGTATGCATTGTGAACTCACTTGTATGCATTGTGAACTATCTGTTGGTGCAGCGACTTGTGGTAGTGTTGGGGTATTTATGCTGATGGTGTCATCGGTGGTACAATTTTTCCAAAAGGAGCCGTCAATTGGCTTGGTGTATCTTCCTCCCTTTTGCTTGTCATGATCGTTCAGCTAAAATTTGGGGGCCAACAGAGATGAGGCAAAGAACCTCACCCCCCTGCTGGTACAAAGACCTATGCACAGGTGTGGCTGTATGCTGGACTGGTAGTCAGTGATGGGTAAGATCCAATTGCAATGGTACCAACCTAAGACAGGAGGCTGACGCCTTGAGGTCAGCTCATCCCATAACGGGTAAGGACCATATGTACTATTGGACAACCTAAGGCAGGCAAGGTCCCTAAGCCACATGCTTGTTGTTTAAACAGAGAGGGGGAGATGTTGAGAACCACAGCCGAAGGGGCTCCAGCAAACTTCCAGCTGCCAGCTGATGATTGGCTTACAGTGGCCCCAGCAAACTTCTAGATGCCAGCTGATTGGCTCCTCTGCAGTGATGCTCACTGGGCTGTTTCCCTGCCCTTTCAGACCAGGGAGCTGCTCATTGGGGGACTCTTTTTGGCTCTGCCCACAGGACCCAGCCAATCGGCCTCAAGAGCACGAGGAGTTGGGGAGGTGGAGAGGCTTGTGGGAAGCTGGTGGTGGCAGTTGGGCTCTGAGGGTTTTTCCTGAGGAGCTGTGTGGTGTGGTGTTGTGTGGTTCTAAAAATAAAGTTCGTTTCTTTTGACAAGTGGCTCCTGAATTGTGCACAGCCAGACTGCAGCACAGAGCCACAGCTGTCCCTGGGAGGTGGAGCTGGAAAGGCAGCAGATCCCCTCACAGAGGGCAGAGCCCCAGGTGTCCCTGGGAGGTGAGGCTGGAGGGACTGCAGATCCCCTCTCAGTGGGCAGAGCCCCAGGTGACCCTGGGAGGTGGGGTGGAGGGGCAGGAGATCCCCTCACAGTGGGCAGCATCCCAGGTGTCCCTGGGAGGTGAGGCTGGAGGGGCAACAGATCGCCTCTCAGTGGGAAGACCCCCAGGTATCCCTGGGAGGTGAGGCTGCAGGAGCCCCAGATCCCCCCACAGTGGGCAGATCCCCAGGAATCCCTGGGAGGTGAGGCTGGAGGGACAGCAGATCCCCTCTCAGTGGGCAGAGCCTCAGATGTCCCTGGGAGGTGGGGCTGGAGGGGCAGCAGATCCCTCACAGTGGGCAGAGCCCTAGGTTTCCCTGGGAGGTGGAGCGGAGAAACAGCATATCCCCTCACAGTGGGCAGATCTAGAGGTGTCTCTGGGAGGTGGGGTGGAAGGGAAGCAGATCCCCTCACAGTGGGCAGAGCCCCAGGTATCTCTGGGAGGTGAGCTGGAGGGACAGCAGATTCCTCACAGTGGGCAGATCCCCAGGTGTCCCTGGGAGGTGAGCTGGAGGGACAGCAGATCCCCTCTCAGTGGGCAGAGCCCCAGGTGTCCCTGGGAGGTGAGCTGGAGGGACAGCAGATCCCTCACAGTGGGCAGATCCCCAGGTGTCCCTGGGAGGTTGGGCTGGAGGGGCAGCAGATCCCCTCACAGTGGTCAGAGCCTCTAGTGTCCCAGGGAGGTGTGGCAGGAGGGACAGCAGATTCCCTCTTAGTGGGCAGAGCCTCAGGTGTCCCTGGGAGGTGAGGCTGGAGGGGCAGCAGATCCCCTCTCAGTGGGCAGAGCCCCAGATGTCCCTGGGAGGTGGACTGGAGGGGCAGCAGATCCCCTCACAGTGGGTAGAGCCCCAGCTGTCCCTGGGAATTGGCACTACAGGGGCAGCAGATCCCCTCACAGTGGTCAGAGCCCCAGATGTCCCTGGGAGGTGGGGCTGGAGGGGCAGGAGATCCCCTCCCAGTGCCTTGGCTGCATTTCTGGGGCCTTTGAAAATGGCCTGGTGAAGGATGGCAGAGGCCTAATGAGGGTGAGTGTAGACAGGCCACTCAGGGGTCTGAGTGGGTGGTGAATGCTGTGCCTGGGGGACCTTGGCTGCCTCTGTCCCAGCTCTTGACAGTCAGAGGTGGGGTTGGAGGGACATGGCTGTCCGGCACCAAGGCTGCTCTCAGGCCCTCTCTTGGGAGCCTGTGGTTTCCTGGCAGGAAGGGCCCAGGTGAGTGGGGCAGTGTGCTGGCAGGGCCAGGAGGGCCTTGTATCAGACGGAGCCGGTCAAGATGACGTCTCCCCCCTGGGGTTCTGGGCTCCCTCAGCTGACTTCCTGGTGGGCTTGGCGGTGGTGGAGTCAATGCCCTGCCACCCTCAGTGTGACAAAGCCAAGGCTGGCCTCAGAGAGCGAGGCAGCTGGGGGCTGGGCCCAGCGAGCTGCGTGTGGTGGAGCCCTGGTCCTCCCATAGGCCCCTCCACCGCGAGGGAGCAGCTGGCTCCTGCAGCCACGGGACGGCCTCCCGAGACCAGGGCACATGGTGGCACGACCCATGGGAAGCGTCACGGCAGGATGTGACTCCCGCTCTGAACAAGTGACCGATGCGGGGCACTGTCCTCCAGGGAAGGAGCAGGTAGGCCTGAGGACCCAGAGGGGCAGGGTTTCTCCTCTTTCTGATTTGCCCAATGTCCACGTGACCTGCTCGCTTCCAGGCTTGGGACCCGGGTGGGCTGTGGTGGGCGCTCACGGGGCCTCCCAAGCTCAAGGGAGTCTCCTCAGGGGCTCTGGTTCTTGGGATTCCAAATCCCACATCAGTGTGACCCTAGTTCCTAGTTTAGGGCCACTCCCTCCAACTGGGACTTGCACGTCCAGGCCCCCTGTTCTCAGGGCTTTGTGCTCAGATGGGGTCACACCACTGCTGTCCAGGTCCTTCAGCCTGCAGGTGACAGGGGACGTACTGCCTTCCAGGGCCATATGAGCTAGTTCCCACGGTGGATCTGCCATCTGTGTCTGTATCTACATTTGAGTCTGTAGCTGTATCTTTCTATATCACCCATATCTTTCTGTTATCTCCACCTACCTGGATCATGTATACCCACATCATCTGTATGTCTCCGTATCAGTATATCTTTCTATGCCTCTAGATCTGTGTAGATATACACAAATAGATATCTACATATGATAGCATGTGCATGTCTCCACATCATATCTTTCTACATTCACATATAAATATACATAAGTACGTGTCTATATCAACAGTGTTTACATGTCTGTCTCTGTCTACACCATCCACGTCTCCATATCCACATTTTCCAGACCAGCCCTAGCCTGTGTACCTCTAGCCCTACCCACCTCTCGCCCTACCACCTCCCACCCTGTTTCTCTGGGACCCCGGCTGAGCACAGTAGCCTTCGGCATCACAGGAAAGTGGAGCACCACTCGGGATGAAGATTTTGTGTGTCATCCCGGCACAGGGACACATCAGAAATAAGAGAAAAGGGTACGAGAAGGAGCAATGAGTTCAGTGGTAGCTTGGGCCAAGGTGGGGTGCGAGCTGTCCACCCCTCCATCCTGCAGAGCGTTGCGTTTCACAGCAGCAGCACCCAGGAAACAGGCACACGTGGCTTCAGCCAGTGCTGCTGGTGGGACACACTTCCCGGTTCTGGCGCTCTGGGCTGCCGTGCTCTTTGGTGCCAGGGCTTTGCCAGATGGGGCAGTGCCCGCCTCCGCTCTCCGCCTGAGCGGTTTCCTGTGGGAAGTTGGGTTGGCTGGACGTGGCTGGGGGCCCAGAGGAAACCATCTGGGGCTTCTAATTCAATGGCCCCATTACCTGGGGACACTTGAACCTGAGGTGGCCTGTCTCTGCCCTCAGCCCAGCCTTGGGCCTCACGTTCTTGGCAGAATGGGGTTTCCATGAGTGTGCCCTCCTGCCAGGACCTCAGCTCCCATCACACACGGGGCAGGACCAGTCCCTTCAGCCCATCACCTGATCAGAGCCACGGTCAGCAATCTCCAGCCACAGGGGGCAGCCAGGCGCAGTGCCAACCTGAGCCAGGGACACCTCGCAGAGGAGAGTGGGGTCTGGCCCAGACACCATTCAGCTCCCTCTCCCTGTGCTGTAAACTGCTCTGTCTGCCTGTGGCATTAACCCAAACTCAGCTGGAGTGACCTTGGCAGCCTGTGACAACATGTGTCTGTGGGCTGAGCTACTGTGGTGACACGGGGTTGGCATCTGACCAACATGGGCACAGGCCTCCCTGCCCAGACTGGACTCCTCGAGGGAACTACGTCTCTGTTTTCCTTTCTGTCCTTGGTGACCACAGTGGTGGCTCTTTGGGCTGAGCTGTGACCCTGAGAATCCACAAGCCCTGACCCCATGGGGCTGCACTTGGTGGCAGGGCCCATACAGGGTGATGGAGGGGAGGTGAAATCATAGGGTGGCTCTGATGGGATCCATGGGGACCTCAGCAGGAGCTGGCCCCTGATCCTGGACCTCCCGCCTCCAGAGCTGGGGAGTGAACTGGTTTTAAGCCGTCTACCTGGGGCACTGCTTAGGGCCCTGAACACAGCGCCTGACGTGGGGGGCGGCTCCGTGGACGATGGCCCTCGTTTTCACATCACAGAGGCTGCCTCAGGTGGGGTTCCTCTGCGGCATGGTAAGGTGAGTGGTTTTTCAGGTTCTCCAGGTTCACGTGCCCATGACATAGCCAGCTAGGAGTATCCGGTCAAGGAGGTTCCGGCTTCTCTTTAAAAACTGTATTTCACTACTTTCCCAAGTTTAATCTAGTCCTCGGCAGGAGGCGCAGCCAGTTTGCAACCATGAACTCAAAACCGTCCCTGCATCCCTGCCTGGGGTGCAGGAAGACGGGGCAGGGGTGAGATGGCGAAATACTGTTCTCAGCTCCCAGTCTGGGGGAAGCTGGGGACAGATGGCCCATCTGAATAGAAACATTGTATTTCTTTGGAAAATGAATTCTACCCCAGGCAAACAGGGTGGCGCTGGGTATTCCCTTACCCTTCTGATTAGCATGGCGGCAGGGCACAGTCGTGCGGAGGGGTAGCGGTGCAGTGCCACGTGCTACACTCACAGATTGTTAAGCCCATATTTATTCACTAAAAAGGGATAAAAGCGTTGGGATCCGTAGAGTGGCTTCACAGGCAGAGGGTGTTTGTGAGATGTGGCAATTCCCAAGGGCAGTTTAGATGGAAATTCAGGTTCTCCGTTTCAGGCTTCTGTCATCTGGTGGGTGCTGTGGCAGGTCACAGTTCACGAGAAGGCACGCCCTCAGGGCTCTCTGTCCCCTTTCCAGCAGACATTTTGGAAAGGATAGATTTGAACACAGATTTGGGGCCAGAATGGGGTGACCTTACTTATTTGGTAGCACTGCCCGTCTCCTGAGTTGTTGGGAGGCTCAGGTTTCTTAGGAATTCACCAGTTGGTCCACGTGCAGATGTCAGCTCTGAATGCTCTTTGTAAACACGTGTCCCCTTGTCAACATTATTGCACATTAACAACAGACTTGCAGGATATTCGGAATTCTTGTATTTCTGTATGAATTCTTAGTCAACATGTTCACAATTTTCTGAATCAAGCAATGATTGTAGACGTTAAAAAGTTGCCCCACAAGGTCATGCTTAAAGGTAGACTTAGGACTCGGAAGGTCTCTTTCCCACCTTGATTGATTGGTTCATCTTAGCCGTACATCACACTAGATTCGTCTTGACGACCATTGATGCACACGTGCGATCCGCTCCATTTCACTCCCCAGCACCCCTCCCTGTCCCCTTCCCTCTCTCCACCCATCTTCCCGCTATTTACGTGCCCTTGTTTTCCCTAGGTCTGGGGGTAGACGTGAAGGGGAGATGCAGTGTAGTCATTCATTGTGTACCTAGGAAGCCCCGGAAGAGCCCTTTGTCACTGGCCCTGCCATTCCCCTGCACCCCGCAGTCCTGGGGTGACACAGGCTCACCCCCAGGGCCCCCAGAGCCACTGTGTTCCCTGCTGTTGACGCCAACTTGGTGGGAGCAGACTCCTGGGGAGACTAAGTACAGACTAAGAGAGAACCTGCTCGTCTCCGTGTACCAAGGAGCTGGGTGCCGCGTGGCCTCTGCACTGTGACAGTGGTACATGGCCTCCACTGGGCCATGGCTGTGCTCCCTGGGACGGGTGGTGCATTCCTGTGCCCACCCATCCTCTTGGCCACCTCCCTGCACACACGCACACACGCACACACGCACACACACACTTTGTAGGTGCTTTTCTGAAAGACCATTTCTTTGGGGGATTTCATCTCTGCTTCCTGCGGTTTTCTTGGCCTTAGGCCCAGCCACAGGGCTCACCTGCTAATGGCCTTGCTCCCCTCCCGACTCAGAAAGGCTTTTGGAGTTTTGGGAGATGCCGCAGCCCAGCCCCTCTCCCCCCAGGGCACGAGGCTAAGCCCTAAGGGAGCAGCACCCACCTTCCAGGGCAGCCTTCCTGCACTTCAGCACCTCTCACAGAACGGGCCTGGCTAAAGGGTGTCATGGAACCCGCAGGTGTCAGTGGGTCCCTGGCTTGTTCCCAGGTCGGCAGCTGCAAGTGGTTCCCCCTCCTTTACCCACGGAGTACTTCCTGCATCTTGGCACACGGGGCGTCTCAGCAGGTGCTGGAGGGACAATGGTGGGGAGCAGCCACGACCCTTGGGGTGAGCATGGGCTGACGTAAGGACTGTGTGCTGGAGTGCGCTACTGTCACGGCCACCTGACTCGCCCCTCAGTGATTGGCTCTGGGACAGGCAGGACCAGCAACACGAGGGCCCGCACAGGAGGCCGCAAGCCCAGGCTGGACTCTGGGTTGGGGAGGCTCACCTTGCAGACCACAGGATGCAGATCTCCCCTCCACAGTGACCTGGAAGGCCAAGGGGGGCTGCGAGCTCCACCCCAGGGGAGCATCCTGGTGTGGGTGATGGCTAGAGAGGGGTGTCAGTTGGCAAGCAGAGCTTAGAGGGGGACAGCTCCCCTGGAAGAGTAAGAAGAGACTGGTCTTCAGTCTCCTCATTCAGCAAGACTCTAGAAGACCAGGCCACCGCAAGTGACCCACAGCAGCTGGGGCACAGCAAGGGTACTGGGCTGGACCCCTGCGCAGGGAGTGTCTGACCACAGCTGGCGCCTGGATCTGTGGCGTAGCAGTTACTCCCGAGAGCGGCTCCTGCTGTCCTCCGGGCTCCCCGCACCTGTGATGGACCAGAGTGCCTGACACAGCCACCTGCGTCTCAGAGCAGACCAGAGTCTCCCTCCTGAACGTTGAGCATGTGATTCCCACGGCACTTGCTTGTGTGTGGGCTGCTTCTCGTCTGCACAGCGTGTTTTGAGTTTCCCTGTGGACAGCTCCTCTCCTTCACCATGAGCAGAATCCCGCTGTGTGAACATCACACTGGACGTGAGTCCACACCTGTAAACCTGCACGTCCTCTGCGTTTCTCTCATTCTCCCCTGGTGCAGACCTGCAGGTGTGTGGCTCTGACTCTTAGGGAAGTCCTGACCGAGGCCCACCAGGGGAAGAGGTCCTCGAAGACTGTTCCTGCTCCACCACCTTCCTCCGACGCAGCCTTCTCCTCGGTCCTGCTGGACGGCGTCCATCACGGCTTTGCGCTGTGGACCGACCATCCCCACGAGAGCCTGCTGCCGCGTCTAAGGCATTGCTCAGGCAATCATATAATCAGAGCATTTTCTTTCCTAATGACCAAAGCTACTGTAATTAAACACCTTGTGTTTAATTAAATGCAAAATAAATTAGGAAATGCAGCTTGGGTTATGGTATCGAACACTTCACTCACCCTGTGGCTCGCGGGTCTGTTGGAGTCTAGCAGACAGGGTGGGCGGGAGCTCTCATCAGGCTCCTAACCCCAGTCCGCGTTTAGAAGGCCGGATGAAATACCTGAGCGTTTTAACCAACAGGTGACAGACACTGGACACCCAGACCGTGAATTCAAACACCTGACGGAGCAGCAGCCTGGTGAGGTCTGGCTCGCTGGTGCAGGGCGAGTTGCGGTCTCAGCAAGCGCATGACAGAGCCGCCCATCACACTGCGGGGAAGACACTGGGCACACCACAGAGCGTCCCCTCTGGGTTCTCTTCACGCTGGTACCAGAGGCCTCTAGTGCAATGTGCCCGCCACTGTTGACACCCTAGAGCTTCAGGCAGGGGATGGCGGAGCGAGGGCAATTTCCTGTCCTCTGCTGGGTGGACCCCACCTGGAACCCCCTGCCGACCAGAGCAGCAGGAGAGCTGGACGGACCTGGAGCCAGCAGGAGGTTAACATGATGGCCCGTGTGGCACTGTCCCTGCTGGGCTGCTTCCCCACGCTGAGTTTACAGCTGCCTTCCGCCTCTGGCCACCACCGTGTCCCCTGCCTCCACATTCCCACGCTCACCATTACCGTCTAGGGTGCTGGGGTCGCCGTCTCCTCTCAGCAAAGAACTGTCGACCAGGACAGGACAGCACGCACCAGCAGGCTCACTGCAAAAGCCGTGGAGACAGACCTCCCAGGAGAGAAGGGCCCGGAGCTGGAAATCCCACGGGGGAGTGCTGGCCTGTCCTTTCTGTGGTCTCTGCATCCTTTCCTATGTCCTCCCTGTCCACGCGCTCCTCAGTACTGTTGACTGGTGCCCTGTGCCCACGCGTCTGTTTTAGCTTTTCTATCAGACCCCTGCTTAGGAGCAGGGGAACTGTCTGTCTGATGTGGAACTGTCTGTCTGATGGCGTCCCCTGCTGTGTCCCCGAGTGCTTTTGTCAAGCAGGAAGCTGACCTCATCAGAAGGCCCTCTCCCTGCTCCTGTGCTCTGGCCCTGCCCCCACCTCCTCACTCACCATCTGGCCTGGCTGCCCACTCCCTCTGCATCTCCCGGGTCACCATGGCTTGGTGGAGATGTGGACGTCACTTGGTCTGGAGAAGGGGCCGCGGCCTCCAGAGCTGAGGGAAGCTAGTCGGTCCTGCACCCCTGCCTCTGAACACCTGCCGCAGAGGGACTGGGCAGCAGCTGCAGAACTGAGAGGAGAACCTGCCCAGCACCAGTCGTGGGCACGGGCAGGAGGTGAGCAGCTCTCAGGGTCTCGAGGCGGCGGCACCTCAGGAGGACCTCTGGGAGGACTCGGGGCTCTGCAGAAGGGCCCTGTGGGGCTGGCCACGCTGCAGGGCTGGCGTGGTCTGCAGGACAGCCTCTCAGGCTTCCTTCCTCGTCGGGGAAGAGGGGCTAATGACCCTGAAGCCCACGTTCTGAGGTCACTGGAGGTAGGTGCTCCAGGGTGGATGTGTGGCACACTCAGGCCAGGGAACAGACCAAAGCCGATGTCCTCAGAGAAGGTCCTGCTCCAGCATCAGAAAGGCCTGGACCTGCTCTGCGAGCAGCTGGTGTCACTGGGGCTCTGGCCCCACTGGGGGCTGAAGAGGGGACCGATGGCAAAACTTCTGGACTGGGGCTCCTGAGGGAAATGTGCCTGTGCACAGGAGAGGCGGGGCAGGCTGGGGACGGGCAGGAGCACCGCCCCCATGTGGTGGAGGTGGACGGGTCGGGGGCAGGTGAGGACCTGCCACTGAGCATGCCATCGCTTAGGCACAGGTGGACAGCCCCCAGGCCAGCATCTCATGGCCAGGTGTCAGGAGCCAGGTGGATCCTGGACGGGGAGACCCAGACGTGGGCACACAAGGGCCTGGGACACCTGGAGGCCCTGGGAGGGCCGGCCCCTGGAGGAGGTTGTGGGTTCAGTGTGGCTGCTGTTGGGCTGGGTGGGGGACAGCAACGGGCCTTCCCCTCTGGATTTCTAAGAAGAGTAGCCGGCTTGTGTCCAGAGCCTGTTGACACTTGGGGTGCGTTCTCCTCTGCCAGGAAGTTCATCACCTGTGAGGGAGGTGGCAGGGCCCCGGCCTCTGGGGCTGGAGGGCCATGGCCTCTGGGGCTGGGAGGAGGCCCAGCCAGGACAGGTGAGGGGCCCTGAGGCAGGCAGGCAGGCAGCAGGCCTCGGGGTCACGCCCCTAGGAGTCTCTCTGAACCCTGAAGCAGATTCCCGTGGGGGCCAGGATGGTATTGGCCCTGCACCACGAAAGGAAGACAGGCCCCCTCCAGAGGAAGAATCCAGATAGGAAAAGAAGAAAGAGGACAAACTGAGAAAGGAAGGAATCCTATAAACCAACAACTGCACAGGACAGCTGCAGCCAGGGCTGTGGCCACCAGGTGGCGCTCTTGCCCTGCGTATGGGCTGCGCGGCCCCAGGCCTGGGACAGCCCGTCTGCTCAGCCTCTGGGTTAAGTCCATCACTGTATCACGGGCAGCTCTGTCCAGGGAGGTGAGCGGAGTCTGTTCCCTTCTGTTCTGGTTGGCAGCTGCCCAGATGGGCAGACTTGCCTGTGGACTGCG
This sequence comes from Callospermophilus lateralis, assembly GCF_048772815.1. Classification (NCBI taxonomy): domain Eukaryota; kingdom Metazoa; phylum Chordata; class Mammalia; order Rodentia; family Sciuridae; genus Callospermophilus; species Callospermophilus lateralis. Next base: position 1,692,601 of record NC_135308.1, read on the forward strand.
GGGCATGGGAGTGAGGGCGGTGTGGAGAAACTCTGCTTCACGTCTGGTGAATATAAACACGCCTTCCCCTTTATCCGTTTTTAAAGTGCTTCAAGAAAGAACATTTGTAGGGAGATTTAACCCCATTCTAAGTGTGCCAGGGAGCCGTGGGCAAACGGGCACTTCAGAGGGGCTCCTCACGCCCCGCAAGGACCCAGCAGCTGGAGGCAGCAGGAGGAACTCCAGCCCTCAGAACCTGCTGGAGGGCAGCGGGTTTCTGCTGTCCACACCCCTTGCAGGCCCCAGGGAGTGGGCTATCCACCCATCTAGTGACCTCACACGACCTTCCTGTCCTGTCCTGACACCCACTCTGGGTCAACGCTGAGAACCTCGAACCTCTGGCCAAGTTTCCACGGGCCCCAGGCTGAGGTCACTCTCAGGCCCCCTGCTTCACTTTCCCTGGGAAAGGGCAGTGTGAGCTGCCAGTGGACGTCTGGGTTGATAGCCCCTAACTCTGAAGTCACAGGATGAGGTGCTTCCTGTCCACGCCTGGTGGTGGCCCCACATGTTCTGATCTGGGGCCTGATACAGGGAGTCCTCACCAGGCACAGGCCTGGCCGCGAGGCAGGAGCTGTGTAGCCCGGGCATGGCGCTCACGGAGTGGACACACCTGGCTCCTGTTCACATTTCGCTGGTGGCAGGAAGGCCCCCGTGGGGCCCAACTCAAACAGGAGAGAAGATTCAGCTCAGCGGGGGACCCAGGCCGGGACCTCCCGTCCTCCTCCTGGCTCAGCACTGAGTCTGTGGGGTGTCAGGAGGCCCTGGCCAGCTGCAGTGGCCATGGCGGGTCTGGGCTCCCAGTGGGCAGTGCTCTGCAACAGGGCTGCGATCCCACTTCCCGGTGGAGCTGCTGGTGAGAGCAGCCGGAGGTGGTGCTCCTGAGCTGAAAGGGCGGTCGCGCTCCCAGGAGTGAAGTCCTCGGTGTGGGTGGTGACGGCCCTGAAGGGGCAGGGTGGCACCGTGGTCAGGGTGGTCTGGTCCTGGGAGGGGCATTTTGTGTGTGTGGCGTCGCCAGGGAAATGTGTTTTCTTCTGGTCCTGGGGATTGGGGCAGGGAAGCCGCTGCCCAGGGACAGCTCTGATCCCGAGCGTGGTCTCGGGACGTGCTCTGCGGAGCCCTGGAAGGTCTTGACGGTGTCACTCAGTCCTGTCTGTGAGCAGGTTCTTACAGGGAAGGACAGGGCGAGCCTCACCAGCGTACGTCAGTCTAGAGACGCCTCCTCCCGGGCCAGGCACCCAGAGCCTAGGACACAGAGTGCCCTGTGGTCAGCACTCGGCCAGCGCCAGCCTGGGTCAGACTCCTGAGCACTGTGGCACTCAGCTCTCCAGGATCCTGAGAGGGAGAGTGGCTACATAACCCAGGGTCCAGCGGAAACTGAAAATGAGGGTCCACTTGTTCCCGCCAGATGGAATGGCAGGTGTCACACCAAGTGGGGGCACCATCCTGGGGACTCGGGGTCAGCCCAGGAAGCAGACTGCAGTGCTGCCCACCAGGGCCCGTCTGTGGCAGAGGGCAGCAGCCCCCTCAGGAGGTGCTGCCAGGTGCATTGGGTTCCAGGAGCTTCCATGTGCCTCAGAGCCCCGTCCTCTGGGTTGGACATTCCCAGGTGCTGCTGAGCGCACTCCGTGGTTCTCTGTCATGGATGCTGCCGGCGGCCCTGTTGGGCACAGCCCAGTGCGACTTCCAGGCCCCTCTCTTGTAGCCTGTCCAAGGACGCGCTGGCTGGGAGCCCGAGGTCTGGGCCACAGCTCCTGCAGTGTCTTCCTGGATCTGAGAGATGTGGGTCGGGAGGTCAGCAGCACAGGAGTGTGGGTCAGCACAGGAGTGTGGGTCAGCAGCACAGGAGTGTGGGTCAGCAGCACAGGAGTGTGGGTCAGCAGCACAGGAGTATGGGTCAGCAGCACAGGAGTGTTGGTCAGCACAGGAGTGTGGGTCAGCACAGGAGTGTGGGTCAGCAGCACAGGAGTGTGGGTCAGCAGCACAGGAGTGTGGGTCAGCAGCACAGGAGCATTGGTCAGCAGCACAGGAGCCTTGGTCAGCAGCCCAGGAGTGTTTTCTTGATGTTTCCAGCTGAAGCAGGGTCGAGAGGGAACTGCCACAGGATTAAGACGCGTTGGGTTCATGGAGTCCAGGGGAGTCCTAGACTACTCTGAGGGGGTGCTCCCTGTGGTGCAAGGGTCCTGTGACTGAGAGTGCTCACCCGCGTCCTCCTGGGCTCTGGGTGCTCCCCTGGATTGACAGCCGCCCTGCCCACAGCACACCAGCCTCCTGGCTCAGCTCAGACGACTACTATGGCCATGGAGTCTTCTTCTTCTTCTTTTTTTTTTTTTTAATTTTCGGACATGACACCCTGATTTTATCTGTTTGTGTGGTGCTGAGCAGTGAACCCAGTGCCCCGCGCACACAAGGCAGGCACAGCACCACTAAGCCACAACCCGCCACGGAGTCTCTCTGCCCCTTGCTCTGGTGTGGATAGCTTTGACTCCCTGCCAGGTGGACTTTCCACCAGAGGGGTTTCCTGTATCTGGGGCGGGGAGGTTGACACTGTGGTCCTCCACTGGCTTCAAACTTGTCTGACCGTGTAGACAGGCCCTGACCTCAGTTCACCCAGAGGGATTTTTTTATTTGTGCCCGTCCCCTGCACTTTTCCTCCAGTGGAGTTGGCCGAGTGCTGGTGGAACGGTCCTGTACACGTCCACCTCTGTTAGTGCCAGGGCTGGGCTCTCCATGGGGTGCCGATACCTGTTTGCGCCTTGCTGCTTGGGTGTAGAGTACAGAAGATTCCACGTTCATCTGTCCCCACACCCCGGGGGGTCAGGACTGGCTGAGGCTGCAGCTCAACCCAGGGTGGAGTGCAGGGCTGGCCAGTGAAGGCCAGGCAGGATGGACGCTCGTGTTCTGAAGCCTGGGGGGCGGACACGCTTCCTGAGGGAATTGGGTGACATTTACTCTTGGACAAATGAGTCAGTCACATCGACAGTCAAGGGCAGGGGTCAATGTGAGAATGGTACCTGCCTTTCACTAAGTTGTGCTGTCCCCGAAATAAGAAGTTCACTCAGCACAGGAAACAGGAGGTTGGGTCACTTCAGTGTGCGGACATTTAACACTGGTCCTCACACGTGTCCTTGGGGAGGTGGACTGGGGAACCTGGGCAGCTGCAGCCTGGACCTGCATCCCTCTCTCACGGGGTGGCCTTGGCCAACAGCTAGTGCCACTGTGGAGTGGACCTGGGGACACTGGGGATTTGTCCCCTTAGCTCAGGGCCTTGTCATTGCCCAGGGCCAGAAACTGGGGCTTCCGATCCTTGATCCTTGTCATCCTGAGAGATGGACAAGGCGCTCCGAGGTGATTCTGAGCGTGGACACCGGAGGTCTCACTCCATCTGGTTTTGGAGTCCAGAGGTGTTTCCAGGCTCGGCCTCCAGGGGCTGAGAGCCGTCGGGCTCCGGCTGCAGCGGCCTGCTGACCTGCAGTGAGGAGCTGTTCCATTCACCTGGGACGGCTCTTTCTGCTTCCAGGCTGATGGCCAAGGTGGGTGGGAGGTCCACTTCCACAACAGCAGAAAACACTGACAGTGACCAGTCACAAGGCCAGCCTGAGAGAAAAAGAGGCCAGCCAGGGGCCCAGGGCAGGGGCAGGAGAGGACTGGCCGCCGCGCAGAGTGTGATCCCCAGGTCTGCAGAGCCAGGAGCACATGTGGCCAGTCCACTTAGCCTTGAATATGGAGCCAGGACACACATCCCGTGCTCGGACTTGAGTACTTCATTTGTAAAAGGAAGAGGCCTCTTTGGCCAGAGTTCAGAAGGGAGGAACCCGCGTCTGCCCTTGGCGGCTCTTTGTGGCCTGGCTTCCACTCGCTCTGGTCCCAGCCAGCCACGCCTTGCTGCCCCAGCCCCTTCGATTACTATGGAGGGTGGTGGCCAGGAGGGGTGGACAGGCCTGTGTTTGTGAGGGGCTGGTTCTGAGCTCCTGCTGCACAGGGGCTTGGCAGCTGCTGGCCTCGGGCAGGCAGCCACCCAGGGTGGACAGCCACCTCTGTAGAGGTTGAGGAGGAGCCAGGAGAGCTGAGGCGGACCTACAGAGGTCAGTGGCCACATCCTGATCAGGTCACTGTATAGAGGTTAGGGAGCAGCAGGAGAGCTGAGCTTGCACCCACTGAGGTCAGTGGTCATGTCTGGAGCTGGTCACTGTGCCCATCACCACTCAGTCCCTGTCAGCGGCACCCTTCAGAAGCAGCACTGTGAACGTCTGTCTAGTCCACAGCCCCACCTGGCTCTCCCCTGGTCGCCCGCTGACACCTGGGAGCCCTTCTACCCAGAGCAGCACTGGGTGCGGCTACCTTTAGGCCATTTAGATTATATTTTGAAATTCGCGTCCACTTTTCCACCTATTAAGGTGGTAACGGTTGCATTTAATAATTTAGTGGTCACCTGGGCTTTTGTGGGTGATGTGAGGCAACTTGGGGTCTGAGTGGGCACGGGTGGTGGGGTGACGGGGCTGGTTCCTCATGCCTGAAGCCCCACGTTCCCCTCGGGGACTGCGCTGCTCCTCTGCTGCAGCAAGTGCTGGGCCTGGGAGTTCCCCCGAGGTCCGGGCCCCGTCATGATGCTGAGGGGCCTGCGTGAGGCTGGGATGGTGCTCCTGAGGGCTGGCCTGCCTGCTGGTCACCTCGCCCCCTCTGCTAACTGCTCTGCTTCCCGCGGCAGCCTGGCTCCTTAGGAACAGGAAGCTGGTGGCATACCCTACGCTCAGGACGGGCCCTTGTCCGGGGGTGAGTCCTGAGAGGGGGGATTAGGACACTGGGTGCCAGAGCCGTGGCCTGCTGGGAGCCGCCGTCCTTCCCCAGGCCTTTGCTCTGGGGCCAGGGCCAGCCTCCTGGGGCAGGGCCTCTGAAGGAACCTTGTGCTGGGGTTATAAATACCACTCTGAGATCAGGGTTCTTAAATTAGAATGGCCAGGCTTTCTGAAAAGAAAGATCTTTAAAGATGTGTTTCCATTTCCATGATAGTTAACTGAATTTCTTTTGCCGATTATGAAGGCTAATCACTTTGAAGAGGTGGTTTGCAATGCAAATGTCCACCCCCCCCTCCCCGCCCCAGTATTTTTAGCTTCTTAGGTCAGTGTCCTCACACAAGAACCCAAAAATATCTTCTCAGACACTGCCTGTCCATTACAGTGGCCGCACTGAGCTTGGGCACGAGATAGGGCCTAGAGTGGGCCTGCTCTGCCTGGGCTCCTCTGAGGGTCCGCAGCGTCCTGCACCTCCCCTGCTCGTTTAGGTGCCTCCCAAGGTCACTAGAGCTCTCTGCTGACTTTGTGGCACTGTTGCCATGACCCAGGTGCCAGCCCTTCAGGGCTTCCATGCTCCTGAGACTGACCTCACTGTGGCTGCTGTGGGGACCCGCGGACCACCCGCCCTCCTTCCTGTCGAGGGCTCTGAGTGCGTTCCCCATGGGCTGATGCTCTTAGTTCCACCAAAATGGGCAACGGGTGGTGAGGAATGGACAAGCAGGAGTGGTCAGGCTACCGTGGGAGGTTGGGGATGCGTGTTAGAAGAGGGTCCAGCTACCTTGCTCCCTCCAAAATAAGAAGCTGGCAAGACACACGCTACATATGACGCCTGCTTACAGCTTTCCTGGGAGAAGCACCTTCAGATTGGACAGAAGGTGGAGGACATCTGCTTCCTTCCAGCTGTGGTTCTGGGCTCTGGTCTGGTTTGTTGGGATAGTAACGGGGTTGGAGCGCAGACTGGCCCATCCAGGCCAGCCCCTCTGCATGCCTCCGGGTCCCAGCTTTCCTGTGCAGCCGTGTTCCGGGGTGGGGGACGTGCCCAGGAAGGGTGCTCGGTGGTACACCTCCTCTGTTACCCTAGGGCCGCCCACACTGGGAGTCGTCAGCTGCAAAGGGACCCATTTCACTTCAGGGTTGTTCCTGGTGTGTCTACCCTTCAGGAAGCAGGCACCTATGGGGACACAGCTCCTGATGACATGGGATCTTGTGAATGCCAGGTTCTACTCCTCGTCCACATGCACCGCCCCGGGAGCTGGCCTGTGAGGGCCCCTGGCTCCACTTCACACAGAGGAAGATCCAGGGCCTCGCCCCAGCAAGAGCAGGGCTGCGCCTGAGCAGGCACGCACAGTTGGGTGGCACCGGGGCCTGGCCCTCTGCGGCTAGCCTGGGTCTGCGTCCCAGATGTGCTGACTCTGCAGGTTGCTGGGCCTTCGGTGCCGCACTCGGGCCATTGAGGGAAGACAGCTGGACTTGGCCTGTAGTGGGCTGTGAGGCCTACGGCTGCGGCACTGAGGGCCCTGCACAGAGGCACAGGCAGGCTTCTGGGCCAGCTTTCACTCCCGCCACGTGGCACCTCCTGGACAAAGGTGCTCTGGAGGACTGCATGTCGCTGGGCTGGCCTTGGTGCTCGGTGTGCCGGGGGACCAGGCTGATGGCCAGGTTGACAGTGTAGATGCATGGCATGCACACACACACACACACACACACACACACGTGCTCTCACACACGCACACACAGCTCTCTCACACACGCACATGAGGAGGTGCCTCGTGGCTGCTCACCCGTGTCGAGGAGGCTGCTGGCTCTCAGGCCGGGCAGACACAGTGAGTGCCAACGAGGACACCAGCCCTGTCCAGGGATGTGACGGTGGAGACTCGGGGGCTTCCTGCCATTTCTTCTTCAAGCTGGAAAGAAGAGAGCTGTGTTGAAGTGAGAATCTGTCCCAGTGGGAAGGCATGGATTGTCTCCCGCGAGTCACCCTGTCTGCTGTGGCCTGGGCCACTTGCTGATGTTGGCCACGTGCCACAACCTGGAGAAGCAGAAGCTGCCATCCATCAGCCAAGTAACGTCCTTCAGGGGAAAAGAGCGGGTCTAGGACACCTGCTGAGACCTGTGGTGAGTCAGCCCTCCTGAAGTAGCGCAAGTGTCCTAGAGCAGCCCCTGCGACCGTGGTGGGGACAGGAGCTGCCGGCTTTTCCTTGTCTTTCTGACCATCAGTCTGAAGCTGGCGTTGGGCGGGGGGCACTGGCCCCTCTGCTGCTGCTCCAGGTGAGGGGCCTCTGTAGGTGGAGAGGGCCCTAGGAACACGCGTCACCTCTACCGGCCATGGCTCTGCTCTGCCAACTCTCCCGACAGGAGGACGTTCCTCGGTGAATGGCCTCTTGCAGGACTCTGTTCCCAGGAAGCAGCAGGTCTCAGCTCCCAGAGCTAGGGGGCAGTGCTGGGTGGGCTCTGGGCCCCTCTGCTGGCTGGTGTGGAGTGTGAGGGTGTGGGCCAGGGGACCAGCCTTGCGCAGCTTCCCCAGAGGGGCCTGCCCAGCAATCCTGGGGGCTCCTTAGGAGGTGCCTGAGGCTGGCCTGGGGCCAGTGGGCAAGTTCCAGAGGCCCTCAGCAAGCCACGCCCTGCAGTCTGGGTCAGTTTGGGCAGGAAGAGGCCATGGCATCTTAAAGCAGAGGCCAAGCCGTGGAGTCTCTGAGGGGTAGCACTTCCCCCAGGGTCAGGGCCTAGATCAGTGCCCCTCCATGCCCTGCACCTCTTGTCCTCTGATGGATGTCTGGTGACCAGCTCCCAAGTCCCCAGGGCTCTGTCTCCTCTTCCGGCTCTGACATCAGCCGTGGCTGCTCTGTGTCCCTCCTGAGCGAAGGCATGTGGGTGCTCCCCACTGGACTCTAAGACTGGGGCGCGCCCAAGCCCTGTGAGCACCAGGGCCCACGGGCACCATGTCAGAATGTGTTCATAGTCACAGCTCAGCCAAGGTGAGGGGCGTGTGCACCTGGTGCTGAGGGGAGGGGCACCGTGGCCCCCACCCTGGTCTCCTGAGCTTGTGCAACACAGCCACAGCCGCTCCTCACAGAGAGTCCCAGCCGAGCTCAGGAGTGCCACTGGAGAGTCATGGACACCAGACCCCAAATGCTACCCAGTGCTTTATGGAGCCAGTCTCCTGACCCTGGAGCTGGGCAGGTCTGTGTCCAGAACTGCCTTCCTCAGAGCACGTGGCATAGGAGGCCCAGCCCAGGACCTGCGCCTCATCAACCTGTCACCTGGTCTTCTATGGGGCTGCTGTGTAGGTGTGTGGACAGCCCAACCAAGACCAACAGACTGTGCCGTTGGGCCCAGGATCAGCCATGGGGACGTCAGAGGTGTGCAGAGGCCCAAGTGGGCACTCTGGGTGATGAGAGTCAAGTGCTCATTGTGCACACGAAGTGGAGGAAAGGGCTCGGCCTCACTGGGTGCTCATAGTAGACTTCGCAGGGGCAGAAAGAGGCCCAGTGAAGGCCCCGGAGGCACTGGCTGGACCATGAGCCCCCCCTTCCCTGGTGTCTAGGAAGGGAGGCTGACATGCTAGACTGCGAGACAACACCTGCAGACTGTGAGCAGGCCCAGGGTGGTGTCTGTGGGTGCTTTGACCAAGACAGGGGGTCGGCAGGGTCTCTCATGCCTGCCCTGCAGTGTGGACCCGAGACCAGACGGGCTGGACGGTGAAGGATACGCTGGTCTCTCTGCTCTGGAAATGCCTTCCTACTTGGTGGCAGCTGGTCAGCTTCTGTGGTGTGCAACGTGTGTCCACTGTGGTTCATGTAGTGGTCTCAGGAATGGGACTGTCACTCGGGGGTCCCAGCCACAACGGATCTGAATGGCCTCTTGCATTTTCTTTTTTGGATATAGCAGTTGTTGGATCGTATATGCTGAAATTCACCAGGGATATTCTTTTAGTATTTGCTCCCAGATCCTAGTGCTGCCTTCCCTCTGAACTGAGTTTTGACTTTGAAGCTAAATATTCTCCATGTCTTAGCTTTCCTCCTTGAGCCCCTGTGCTCAGGGCAAACCTACTCTCTTGCAAGGCAGGTGGGCAATCGAGGCGGATTGTGAGGAGACTCCCAGGTGGGTTCAAGGTTTGCTTCCTCACAGCTTCTTCCCTGTGGACCTTGTCCCGCTGTTGAAGTCACTCCAACTGAGATCATCAGAGGAGATCATCCTGGAGGAGACCGACTCTGGAGAACGGCCGGGCTGCCTGTGGACGGTGCCTGCATCGTGCCTTGGGTTCATTCTGTCTTCTCCAGGGCAGGTGTCCTGACCTGTCTGCTCTGCACTGCTCACCCTTCCTGCCCTCTGATCCTCCAAGTGGGACTGGTTGCCGTCACCAGGCGGTGCCATGCGCCTTCAGCTGAGGTGAGCACCTCCCAGCATGCCCTCTTCTTCCCCCTCCATCTCTGAGACCCCAAGGGGATGGGCCCTGGCGGGTTGTGATGGCTTCCCTGTGGCCACTCTGTCTTCTGCCTGCACCTCCCATGGGTCTTCACGCAGCCATCAGAATGGCCTTGGAAATACCTGCCCAGTGGTGGCTGATGTCACTGGCCCTGAGCAGCTTGTGCAAGTCACCTAAGGCGTCCAGGGGCCTCCCCGAGGCTCAGATCAGTGGCTGACCTCCGTGGCGCAGGTGGCCATTCCCAGAGCTTCATGTCATTTACCTGGGGCTTTCCTTTGGCTCCGCCCTGCACCCCCTGCCCTGGCTTCCTCTGTGTGCTGCTGTTCTCAGCTCCAGCTCCACACCCAGACCCTTTCCTGACCCTGGACTCGCCTGGGTCACCCGCTGTGTGCTCTTCCTGCCTCCGCCATAGTCGAAATCCACCTTCACAGCAGACATGGTGACAGCCGGGGCCTCGTCGTCGGTGGCTGCTCCCTGCTGTTACCATGACAGGTCACAGGCACATGGCACTCGGATGCTCTGGAGCGTTGGTCTTGTGGGGGCTCAGGCACTGTTGTGAAGGGTCCTGCTCTGCCCTTCCCTGGGGTACGGAGACTATGGAGACTGGAAGGGCCCTCTGACCCTGCTTCTCTGTAGGTATTTGATGTGTTTGTGAGTTCACGTCTGAGCCCCGGGGCGCCGAGCCCAGGTGGCTGTGTCGTTGCAGCCTGACTCCATCTCTGTGGCTGCCCAGGAGCTGTGCACTGAGGGTGCTGGACAGGGCCTGTGTTGTGCCGGCTGCAGGGTTATCTCTGCAGGGACTCCGGAGGCAGAGCGGAGCTGACTGGAATCACCACTTTTCTTAACAAATGTCTGTTTTGACTGGAGCTCTGCTGTGTAATTCCATGTCAAGTGAAGTGAAAGTGGGCTCTTTCCTCCTGGTGCTGCTTTACAGTCAGTTTGCAGGGAATCTTCATAAACTGTGCCAGCGCTGGCTCTTTGATTGGGTATTCATATATTCTCCCGCACACCAGAGTCCAGGGCCAGGCTTGAGGGGAAGAAAACGTCCCCATTAAGAATGACAGCGTATGTGGCTTGTTTCAGAAAGCAGCTCTGCCAACCTGAGGCTGTCAGCGTTTTAACCCCGTGTCCACCACGGCACCGATGCGGCCTCCTCTCTAAGGTCAGAGCTCCTCGGGTGTGACCACACTGGCACGTTTTTATGAGTAACACGAGTTGGGATGACGTGGTCTCCATGGAGCCACCTGCCCCGTGGGAGGAGCTCTCCGGCCGGGTACTCTGACGAGCGTCGGTGCTCCAGGGAGGTCCTCTGGTCCCAGAAAAGCCTGGTTCTAGACAAGCTGGGAGACAGGTCCAAGCCCTTGCTGATCAGCCCAGGGTGGAGGGTTGCGGGTGTGGAAGGCCTCCTGGGCCCTAGTGAGGCGCACTTTTCAGGTGGCCCGTCTGGAGCTGCTCACGGTTCCTGGGTGGAGAGACCACGTGTCAGTGGGGCAGCACCCGCGGCCCCTGGAACCCACCGAGTCCTTAGGACTGAACCCACCGAGGGCTTACTTACTAATAGCAAAGTTACAAGGGCAATATTTCATTTGTTTTCTCAAAAGACTTCCTTCTTTGTATTCTAACTGTTTTCCTGTTTCATTTCTGTGTAACTAAACTGCAACATACTTATTTTATCATTTTCCTAGTTTCAGTAGGGATTGATATTATTTACTGAGGGCCACAGGGTGGGCCATGATCTCAGCTCCACCCTAACACCTCACTGGTGCTCTGAGTAGCTTCCAAAACATATCTGTCCTCCAGGCAGCAGTCCTGAGATGCACGGGCCTGCCAGATCCTGGACATTGTGCTCCACATTGTGCCCAGGGGGAGGGCTTTGTAAAGACGAGGATGAGAAACATTGTTGAGGGCTATTTCTTAACAGACACGCTGTTTTCCTCTCTGAATGAAATTTAAATCTTAATCCATTGTCTAAATAATTGCTTCTTAATATAAAAGAAAAGCTACAGGATATCCAGGTTGATAAGGAATACTGTTGCAGTGGGCAGAACCAAATCAGGCTGCAGTTAGTGCAGTCCTGGGCTGACAGCAGCCACACAATCACACTACAGACCAAGAGCAAAGCAAATTGAGTGAACAACCCAGAACAAATGGCCACTTTCCCAAAGAAGTCACAGGGAGCCAACAGACACGTGAAAATGTGCCCAACATCAGGAACCCTCGAGGAAGACAAAGTGAACCCAATGGGAGACGTCCCCTCTGCCGGGGACTGCCATCCAGAGGAGAAGAGAGGACGAGTGTTGGTCAGGCGTGGGAGAGGAGCTCTCGAGCCCTGCTGTGGACGTGGGCAGTGGCCCCAGCATGTGGAGCCAGTGTGGGCTCCTTGGCTATCAACAGCTGGTCTCCTGTATGGCCAGCAATCCCTCCTCCTGAGTGTGCCCACGGGAGAGGAAGAGGGCACTGCCACGCTGGCTATGGCCACAATTGTGGTCTCTAATGCAGAGGGTGGGCAGACAGAGGAGAGAGCGTGCTGGAGAGGAGGCAGACGTGAAAACCAGCGACAGTGCCGAGCAGAAGCGGATGGAATGTCCTAGGGCTTGGTCTCCCCGTCCCACGTGGACCTGAGCACGGGCACCTTGCTTTCAGCATGAGGAGATGGAGAATGCAGGTGGGCACTGCAGAGCCCTGGACCCCTGGCCTTCTGTGGGAGCTCTGGCTTCGCCTCCTCCCTGTGTCTACACCTGTCCTTAAGCGAGCAGCTCCCACCTCCTCCCCTCTCTGCACCTGACCTGCATGTTGGTTTTCATGGTCCCGGGAAAGGTCACTGCAGAGCAGCTATTCAGATTTGTACTGAAAGGCCATGAGAAGACTGGCTATCTGAATAGACAGTGTTTAGTCTGGAAGGGGCAAATGAAAAGCAAGGCGATTCATCCAGAGAGGACCATTAAACACTCCTCAGAGCAGGCTCTGATCAGAAGGGGCTCAGAAGTACCTGGGAGGCTCAGAGCTGGTGTCACGTCTGCGCCTGAGTCCCTGGGCGTTGTGTTGGTGAAAAGCCAGACTGTCTTCTGCTTCTCCACCGGGCAATTACCCTGGGAAGAATTCCTTCCCTCCAAATCCAACTACAAAGCCTATATGGCCACAGGGTTCTGGGGCAACTCAAAACCGCCCCCGGAGCTGCCTGAGCAGAGGGCAAAGGGCATCTAGGAAGCCCTGAGTGCCAGGGAACAAAGGGGGACAGTGGACGTGGCCTTCGGTAGGCCATCTCTCTGGGCACCTGGGCTGCCTTCAGAAGACGCCTGCCTGCGAGTGTCCAGGTGAGCAGCCTGGTGTGTCCCCATGGCCAGGCTGCGTGAAGGCGGACGGGCACAGAGCAGCTTCCTCGAGGGTACCCTCAGATGACCCCACGTCAGTCCACTGCTGTGCCTGGGCTCTGGCTCGGGAGGGCAAGGCGGAGCGCGGGGGCCTAGCTGCCCTGGGGTGTCCTCTGCCTGCCCTGTGTTTGCAAGATGGCTGTGTCCTCCCCTAGAGCTGCTGGCCCCTGTGGCAGGCCTGGAAAGCTCCGCTGTGGCTGGGGCCTGTTGGGCGCTCAGTTGACCTTGCATCCTGGGAAGAGCTCAGCTGGGAGCCGACGCCTGGCCCTCTGGGTGGGAAGCTCTTCTGTTGGCTCCTCCCGCAGCCCTTGGTCCATCTGGCTCAGGCAGGCCCGTTCAGCTAGCGCTGACCCAGACTGCTCCCTGGCCCTGCAGCATTCTGAGGGCCCTTCTAGGACAGGATGAATCAGACTCCTGTGAGACGCTGAGCGCTGTGAAGAGGCAGATGTGAAGCCCGCGACAGTGCCAGGCAGAAAGCCGTGCACCTGTGGGCAGTGAGGGGACCCTGAATTTGCCAGAAGACAGGACCCTCTGACTGGGAAGCCCCATGGATGACATGGAATTTGAGGGGAGGCTTAAAGGACACGTGGGATTCTTTCGTAAGAGAGCAGATTCGGAGCAGAGGCACTGGGAGCTCTTCCTGAGGACTTGGGAGGTCTGCGGACCCCCGGCTGTGCGTTTGTGCTAGACGAGGACTGAGTCATCTGTCCTGTGCCAGGCTGGGGGTTGGCAGGGGACGCGGCTACATCTGTGCCTTTCTTCTCATGGGGGCCAGGACTTGGGTGTCATCCTAGAACAGCCGTGGCTATCCAGGGGAGATAATCAGGAGCTTAAAAGGGCGCTTGACAAAATCAGTCACCACAAACACCCCAGGCCCACATCCTGCGAATACTGCTGCGTCTTCCACCAAAGGAAATGGCGCGATACAATGCCCCGTGATTGGATTATACGAATAAATGTCAGAGGAGCAGCATCTGAAGAAAAGGTGCTTTGGCAAAACCTCCCCACTGCGCTGTCTGCTGTGCAGTATCGACTCCCAGGGTTTCAGCCACCATCACACCATTCCTGCCTGCTCTGGGACTCCAGAGGCTGGGTAGAAAAATACCGGGAAACCAAGCATGGGAGGGTGTGCCATTATGGTTCTCAAACACGTCTAATTTGGACACCAAAAGAAGGGGGATTCTCCCATTCCCACGACTCACACCGTCTACGTTCTTTTCTGTGTAGAACTAGAGGGAGAACCCATTGTCTATGGGTGACGGATAGATGGCAGAGCTAGGTAGATGATAAGCAGAGGGTGGACAGACAGAGGAGACAGAGAGACAGCTGGTGGACAGATGATAGAGTAGATAGAAGTAGGTGTTACAGAAGAATGGAGGATGGACCAGCAGAGATGGAGTAGATCCACTCACGACAGAACACTGTACTCATACGGATGAACTGTCTTGGCACATGGACAGGATGGAACTGAGACCTTTTCTCATAGCGCATTCCATAGCACAATCAGGGTTAAAGCTGAACGGTGACTCTGGCTGGGACACACAAGCACACCTGTGTGGAGGGAGGACAGACCAGCAGACCAGTGGTCTGGGCCAGCTGTGCAGGCCAGCCCTCACTACCACCCCAGGTTGACCCCGACCAGCTTCCAGGGGAGATCCGCGCATCTGGGTTGGCCAGGGGGAACTCAGGAACTGGGGTCTTCAGGGGAACCTGCAGTGGGGACATGGTGTGGCTCTAGTGCCCACAGCAGGCCGTTCTGGACACAGGAACAGGGGTTGGATGAGAGGGCTTGGCTCCTGCCGAGATGGTGGGCGGTCACGGTGGTTCTGGGGGAAGAGTCCTCTGTGGGGACACAGGGCTCTTGTGCTGTTTTATGTGGGCCACAAGCAAGGATCATGACATTGACTCTATAAGGGACTGAACAGCACCCTGTGGTGGCCCTACTAAGGAGGAGGAAGTGGTGTGTCCCAGAGCTCCTGTGCTTCCCAGGGCCTGGCCATGCTCCTGACTCAGGTCCAGGCCCAGCTGAGGGGAACTTGGACGGCCGCGGCCTCTGTAGGTTGGAGAGACCATCCTTCCTGCCAACACATGGACGGGTAAGCACATGCCCTTCCACTTCTCCTGGGTGGGCGACCCCTCCCTGCTCTTCTCAGAACAGCTTCCCGTGACTGCCGTGTTTCCGCCATGATCCCGTGACTGCCGTGTTTCGGAGGAACAAGCAGGGAGCAGGAGTGTGGTACTGATCACAGCTGCATGCGTGGGTTTCAGTGCGTAAACACACATGTGCATGCTCACACTCACACATGCACACTACAAGTGCATTCACGAATGCATCGTATACTTGCACACACTCCCCCATGCACACAGTCACACACATGCACATGTGTTCACACTCAGCCCTCGGCAGGAGAAGTCCCTCATAGTTAGGTGAGTGCCGTGCACTTGTGTCTTGCCACACGCTGCAGTGGCTGTGCCATGTCGCCTGCGGTGGGTGGTGACGTGCAGGCTCAAGGCGCACCTGCCCAGGAGCAGGCAGTCCTGCTGAAGGGCTGCACCTGGTTCTGGGGGCCTCACCTGTAATAGGACGGAAAGTGTCTCTGGAGCCCACCATGGGAGAGTAGTCAGCTATTGGAACACCCTGCAGCGCCTGGCGGGGGCCTTCCTCTCTGTGAAGCCTCACCCCCATCAGCTTCAATGGCATCAAATCCTATTTACTGAGCCTCCCGTGGCCCGGGCCACGCAGGGCACCTGGCTCTCTGCAGTCACCTCAGCGTGCTGGCTTTTCAACTGTACCTGGCCAGTGTGTTCTGAATCAATTCTTTCTTGTTAACACAGAGGTTATTTTTTGTGCTAATTAAAATCGCAGGGTAATTGAATTTGTTTGCCATTTCAGCCAGTGTTTCAGGCTCCAGGGGGTGCTGGGCTAAGAGTCTCCGCCAAGACGGAGTGCCGCAGGCTCCTCAGGTGTCAGCCGCCACCACCTGGCCACTGCTGGCCGACCGTGACCCCACGCTCAGGACACACCCACTCAGAGACGGCTCCGATTCCCAAGGCCGACCTCATCCTTTATCTTAGTTAGCTGCCCTCACTCATAATTGTTCATTTTATTTATTTTTTTCTCATAAAGTTTCCCCAAATGGTAGGTTTAAAAAACCCAGCTTCTAATACAGAGAAGGTGCTAATTGTCAATTATGGCAACGACTGTTCAAGGCAGCTTCCTGTCCACGCCTACTCCTGTTGGAAATGTGCCAGGCTGACCACTTCAACCCCACCAGTGTGTCCAGATGATTCTTAAACATGAGTGCCCCCCCTGGGTGTCCACCACACAGCCACGGGCAGGCCACAGAGTGAACACAGACAGGCTCAGTCCGTCTTCCACGGCAGGCCCAGCGGCCCTCCACTCCTCACCGTCCCTCAGGGAGGTGATCTTAGAACCCACTGGCCAGGCTGCTATGCTGGGGACAGGCCAGCCGTCTCCAAAGCCTGACCAGTGGCTCCTGGGCAGCCAGGGTGCGATGGGACATGGATCAACAATGGTGAGCCAGAAGTGACCTCTGCCTTGCTGGGCGTGACTGAGGTGCGCACACTGGGGGGAGGAGGGCTGCTCTGCGCTGGGTTCTGAGGTGTGAGTAGAGGTTTCCTAGAGAAAAAGAAAGGTGACTCTATCTCACCCAGAACAGGATGCTCAAGTTGTGACCATAAAACAGCAGAATAGTTACAACAATCTGCAAGTTAAATAAGGCCAATGGGAGAGCAGATGGAGACGTGTGATATGAAGAACACTAGGAGCGCAGAGAAGCTGCCGGAAGGCCTGTGCAGAGGAGTCACCCTGACGTGCTGGTGCAGGGACCCCTGGAGGGGTCAACCAAGAGGGGTGTCACTCTGGCCACGGTGGAGAGCCACGCAGGACCTTCCGAGCAGAGGGCAGGACAAGCTTGTGGGGCTGTGGTGAGGGAGTGGAGGATTCAGGGCCTGGTCTGGGGTGGCCCTGGGGTGGCCCTGGGAAAGCCCAGGAGGGGCTGGACCAGGGGCTGTCTAGGCAGAGGTCTCCAGGGGGAGCCACCCGGAGACAAAAGCCGGAGCTCACCCAGGCGGACGGTGTTCACCCTGGGGCTCAGAGCAAACCGGCGTGGAGGGGGCTTGCAGGGGTCAGTTCCCTCTGAGGAGCCCCACAAGGTCCACTGGCTGGCGATGGCGTTGGAGACGGAGCTTTCCTGCCTCCGCACGTCCACCCCTCTGCTCCTGACCGCAGGGACTCACTGCCCCAGCCAAGTCCCTGGGGCCCTCAAGGCAGTCCCAGGAGGGACAGCGGGCCTTGCTCCCACGGTGTGGTGTCTGACTCATCCTCTGGGATGTTCTGTCCCCGACATGGAAGGCAACCCCTGGGCGTCCTGGGTCAGCGTTCACGGCTGTAGGAAAGGCGAAATGTTCCACTTGAAAAGAGGAGACCTGGGCTTCAGCTCCCATCTTGGAGGTGTCTGTCCAGGTGGCTTGGCCCCGTCATTCTGGGGCTGTGGCAAACAGCACCCGGGCAGGAGCTCAGGGCAGAGCACGCTGCCACTCCTGGTGCCTGGAAGCAGAGGCAAGAGAGGAAGGCGCCAGGTCCCAGGTGTTCTCTGGGGCACGCCCCGTGACCCAGCAGCCTCCCACCGGGCCCCAGCTCAGGGTGCCACCACTGCCCAGGACACCCACTGCTGGGAGCTCGTGGCCTTTGGGGGACATTCCAGGGCCCAACTGTGGGGTCTGCCCTATCTCCCAACAGGAGACAAGTTGTTAGTTACAGGTTTTAAGTAATTCTAAGATATTCTCACTGCAAAGTCCTTAGATTGAAATTCGATCTTTTCTACTTTATGGATTTTTTCAATCAATGCCATTTTCAGTAACTCCAAGTTTTCTTCTTAAAACAGTTTCTCATTAAATTAAGGGATAGTTCTTTAATTTGCCTATTTCCAGTTAAATAAGCAAAACAAAAAAGTGCAGGAAATTTTTCTTCGGCGAGGCCTGGGGTTTGAGGATGCTGGTCATAAAATATGTCTGGGAGCCGTTTCAAAGCAGGGCCGGTCTGTGCGCGGAGTCCCAGGCCGAGGTGCCACTGTCTCAATCAGGCACAGAGTGACTCAGGGCAAACAGGGCACCGCAAGCTGCAAGGCTCTTGTCAGGCAGCCTCCGGGGCCGGGAGACCCGTTCCACAGAGGGACTCTCGGCTCAGTGTGGCGCGCTGGGTGGGAGATGGGGGCACTCTCCTCACCCTGCACCAAGGACAGAGCCTGGTGACAAGTTGGAGAAGAGAAGAAAGAGGACTCCTGGCTTTGAGCTACTGTGGCTTCAGCGGGAATTCAAAACCATCCCAGCACCTCAGCCCCCAGGACGCCCTGCTGCTGGCAGCTGGAGGGCCGCCCTCAATCCGTGCTTCTCTCTCTCTCTCCCTCTCTCTCTCTTCCTTCCGCCCTCCCTCTTTCCTTCCTTTCTCCCTCCCTCCCTCCTACTTCCTTCCTTCCTTCCCTCCCTCCTTCCTTCCTTCTTTCCCTCCCTCCTTCCTTCCTTCCCTCCCTCCTTCCTTCTCTCCCTCTCTCCTTCCCTCCCTCCCACCTTCGTTCTCTCCCTCCCTCCTTCCCTCCCTCTCTCCCTCCTTCCCTCCTTCCTCCCTCCCTCCCTTCTTTTCTTCCTTCCTTCCCTCCCTCCCTCCCTCCCTCCCTCCCTCCCTCCTTCCTTCCTTCCTTCCTCCCTCCCTTCCTTCCTTCCTTCCTTGTACAAGAGCCAGGAGGCTGGTTTGCCTGGTGAACACACCTGGGCCACACCATGCCCTGTGGTGTTGGCTCTGCTCTAACAGTGAGCTCTGGAGCCTGGGGCCTTCTGCCCGTGGCGTGAGCTCTAACTTGCTATGGAAACGGAGCCTTCCCTGATCGTCTTAGAGCTTCACTGCGTTTTGGTTGTGCCAACCCCAGCATGTCCTTGGGCTCCCACTGCAGCAGGTGCCAAGGACCTTTGGGGACCTCATGCAGAGACACTGGCCAAACCAGCCCAGCAGGAGCCTGTGTGAAGGCCCAGCCTGTGCTGAAATCCAGCCTGTTTCTATCTGGAACCAGGGGCTCGGGTCACCCATAAAGCAAATGAAGAACTAGTGACAATGGATCAGATGGAGCCACTGTGCTCACTCACCTACTCAATCGTAAAATCCCCTGCACCCCTCGTCCATTTTCTTTTGTCAAGGACGCTAATCAGAGCCGTGGACAGCTCCCAGCCTCCACTCCCACCACACTGACCAGGAGCCCACTCCGCCACACCCCCCATCAGTCAAGCTGAGCTGCGCAGCTGCCCAAACGCACCTTGGCCCCCTCCCGGGACCCCTCCTCCTAGCGCTGCTCCTCCTGGGCTCCTGCACTTGGTCTGCTTGCAGTCCAGCCTGAGACCAAGCCCACCTGCTGCTCAAAGGCCCCTTAGCCCCCACAGCCTTGCCCATGCCCTCTGAGTCCCCTGAGCTTAGCACCTGCCTCTCCCTTAGACCCAAACAAGTCCGAGACCTGTGTGTGGTGCTCCTCCCACAGATGGGGACCCTCTGGAGGGACTCCTGGTGGAGCGTGTCCTCCTCATTTGGTTAGTCCATGAAGAGGCGTCTGACACACCTGTGAGGGGACAGGGACCTCAAGGCACCACCTGATCACACCCCCTGTTGCTGCAAACGCCAGGGGCTGGGTCTCCCGCTAGTTCTCAGGCTTCCGGGCACTGCCCGCTGGCTCAGTGCTTTACCCACGTCTTAACACACCCGTGTGGCTCAGGGGGAGCAGTTCTCCACCCTCCGGCTCCTGCCTCTGACGAAGCAGTGCTCCCCAGACCCACCGGAGGGACAGCAGGGCCTTGCTCGTGTGTGGAGGCCCAGGGCGAGTCCTGCTGGTGTCCGGCTGGTGCACTGCACACCACCAGTAGGTTCCCACCCACTCCATGTATACGGAGACCCAGGGTCAGACTGCCTGTGTCTCGGCCTGGGTGACGGGCTGGACCACAGCAGCGTGTGAGTGTCTGTAAGACCGAGTTATAAGACTGGGGTGTTGATACTGAATGATGTCTGAGACCAGCATCGAGAGAACTTCTGCAACTCAAGGGTATGGCTGCAGAGCCCTGGGTGCCCTACAGAGCCGCCATGCCTGCCTTTAGAACCGTCCCCTGGGGCCCTGGGCTGAGGACTCAGGCTGGTCACCCTCTGACCCTGCCAAGCACTGCTGGGACACAAGACCTGAGCCACACACCAGGCCCGTGGCTTTGGGAGCAGCCTGAGCACAGCAGCGGCTGCCCTGGTTGGGGAGGCCGCCCTGACCACGTGGAGCCCTGGAGCCTCCTCTCAAGGCTTCACCTGGCCCAGCGTCCTTGAGGGTCTAAATCCCAGGGTCCAGAAGTCATCAGAAGGTGTCCTCTGCTATCAGCCCCCAAAGCTGGACTTCTCTGTTGGGGCTTCCACTTGGACTTTTGCGATGTTAAATTTTATTTCTGTGAAACGAGACTTGGGGTCTCTTGGCCATTGCCCCTGTTGCGGAGGAGCTGGAACGTGGCCTTTGTGAAACTGCGTTACGTCATCGAGAAGTACATTTGTTGTTTGTTTTTGTAAACATATTTTTTTCCTTGTATATATCAAGTTTTGCAACTTGATTTTTTTCTGCAAATTCCCAGTTTCTTCAAAATCCTGATAATGGTCTTTACTTCCTGAAGGTCCTGTTGGCAACTGCTGGCTCTTGATGCTGACGACTTGTGTGGACCTGACACAGACTTCACTGTGGAATCCGTGTGTCAGGAGAGGGTGCTCACAGCCTCCCTGATGTCTTACCTCTCGTCACTCACTGGGAAGGCCACCGGCATCGCAGGGGAAGAGCTCAGCCTCAGAACGCGCCAGTCGGAAGTCCCTGGCGGCAGTCTGCTCAGCCCACCCTGCCACGCACCCACAATGTGAGCACGGACCTTATCTGAGGGACTTTCCAGCACCATGAGGCGTCTCAATGTGCCACAGGGGCAGCGATTTCAAAGGACTTGGGGACAGCTGCACTGGCCCTGTTCTGGGCAGACTGTTTTGGCCCAGGACACTGTTACGATATTCAGGGAAGATCTTTCCAAGCACGCACCTGAAACAATCTCCTTGTCTTGTGCAGTTTCCGACCCTGGGCTGAGGCCATGTGAGAGCGCATGGAGAACTGCTGGGTGGGCACGTGCTTCAGAAGGGCCACTGTGCAGCCTGAGCTGCGGTCGACTGGTCAGGTGCTGAGGTCCAGTTCCATCCGCTTTTCTTTTAAACCAAGCCACTGAAAGGCAGCGTGCAGAATGGTGCAGCTGCGATCCCCTCACCCTTGGCCTGGAGCTTGGGTCTAACCTGGAGGGTTGCTAGGGACACCCTTGGGGCTGTCCAGGGCTCTGGGGGTGCCTGTCCCCTAAAGGGGGTCACTGGACACCTCAGTGGTCAGCAGTTACAGGCCTCAGGACTTGGCAGAGGCCTGCTGAAGGGGCAGGGATATGGGTGGTACAGATCACCTGCTGGGGGGCTGATTTGTAGGCACAGGAGCCACGCAGCGAAGCCTCCACCTGGAGATCACCTGGCAGACATGACCTCACCTGCGCCAGCCCAAGTCACGCACTGTGGCCAGCAACATGAGCTCCTGTGCCCCTTCCAGGTCAGCCCAAGGTCCTGGAGATCCGCCTCCTACATCATCAGCTTCCAATGGGGGTGATGGGCCTCGGTCTACTCCGCTACATGAACTGTGGTATTCCTTGAAGCTCCATTTTCAAAAGACTAGTGCGCCCATTTCTGGTCCTTTTAAAACATGAAGAAAAATTTCAAGTTCCACCTTGATGTGCTTTAAACAGCAGGAGTAAAAATTATCATGCCGAGGGTCTTGGTCCAAAATTTAAATTTTGATTGAAAAGATGAATTCTGGATATGGATTTTGGGGCATATCTATCCAGTTCAAATTGTAATCATTTGAAACCCCAGAGCATTATTTCCTTGGGGACAAAGGTGACATGAAGGCCTGTGTGATCTGTCACCCACCCCCTCTGATCAACAGCACCACATAGGCTTCAGGATGCAGCAGGTGGCGCTGTGAGTATGTCAATGTCAACTTTGGACCAAAAGCAAAAAATTTTTCTAATTCTGACTTCATTTCATTAGTTTTGAGAAAACTTATTTAAAAAACTTCAGTCATGGAGCCAATGACACCTTACCTGTGAATCTCATGATCAAAATCTCACGATCCTGGACACTATCTGGACAAAGGCAGGTGGGGAGGGGTAGCCTCCTAATCCTCCCTGGTATCAGTGCTCTGTAGACATGTCCCCACCCTAAAAAGTTCCCCTTGTACTCCCAGTGCTCCATGGAGTCAGTGGTCTGTAGACACGTCCCCACCCCAGTGTGCTCCTCCTGTACTCAATGCTCCATGGAGTCAGTGGTCTGTAGACATGACCCCACCCCAGTGTGCTCCTCCTGTACTCAGTGCTCCATGGAGTCAGTGGTCTGTAGACACGTCCCCACCCCAGTGTGCTCCTCCTGTACCCAGTGCTCCATGGAGTCAGTGGTCTGTAGACATGACCCCACCCCAGTGTGCTCCTCCTGTACTCAGTGCTCCATGGATCAGTGGTCTGTAGACACGTCCCCACCCCAGTGTGCTCCTCCTGTACTCAGTGCTCCATGGAGCAGTGGTCTGTAGACACGTCCCCACCCCAGTGTGCTCCTCCTGTACCTAGTGCTCCATGGAGCAGTGGTCTGTAGACACGTCCCCACCCCAGTGTGCTCCTCCTGTACTCAGTGCTCCATGGAGTCAGTGGTCTGTAGACATGTCCCCACCCCAGTGCGTTCCTCCTGTACCCAGTGCTCCATGGAGTCAGTGGTCTGTAGACACGTCCCCACCCCAGTGTGCTCCTCCTGTACTCAATGCTCCATGGAGTCAGTGGTCTGTAGACATGTCCCCACCCCAGTGTGCTCCTCCTGTACTCAGTGCTCCATGGAGTCAGTGGTCTGTAGACATGTCCCCACCCCAGTGTGCTCCTCCTGTATCCAGTGCTCTATGGAGTCATACCAGACCCTCATCAAAGACTCCTCATGGACCCAGGATTTGCCTGAAGGAGTCTGCCCTTATAAATGGAGACTGGTGAGGTTCCATGCCACCCTTCCCGTTACCTGCTCATGCACTCACCCTACCCACACTTTGGAGACATGGACCAGATAAGGATGTGTTTGAATCTGCCAGATCTTTGGTGCTGCAGCTCAGAGACACAGACACACGCACGTGGCCTGCACTCGGACTCTTGGAGTCAGAGTCTGCATTTTCCTGTAGTCTTCAGAGCATCCCATTAACAGAGATTCTGGGGCACTGCAGTCCTTCAGGATGCATTGCACCCTGTCACTCCTTCACGCAAAAGGAAGGGCAAACTGTCATGTGAAAAAGCGCAGTCCACTGTGTGTACCTCTGACTGAGGACGCAGCCATCCCGCTAATGGTAGGGTGAAGTCATTTTATAACTAATTGACCCAGGGAAAATCAGTATCTTTGGTAATTATTCTCTCTCGAGTTTGCCCATTATCCTCCATCCTTCTCCTGTGATTCCTGTATGGCAGCTGGCTTGTGTCCATCTGTGGCTCCTTAGCATCCTGCAGGAGGTGGACTGGATGAGGAAGGAGATGAGACGGATTCACATTGATCTGTCTTATTATTTCCTTGGACTCTTAAGACCTGCTTGATGGGTAGAATTTGAGAATGATGCAGGTATTCATCAGGGGTTGGCTGGGGCGTGATCCATCTGAGGCTACTCGTGGCTATACGGGGTGGGTGGGTTGGTGGGGAAGCCCAGCAGCTTGGGGAGAGGCAATCCTGATGTTGCTGTCAGTAGCTGGAGCCATTAATTCTTTCTTCCTTATCTGTCTTTTCTGAGACCAGCTGGACAGTCTTGTTAGGAATGTCTCCATGGAATTCGCCCCAGACTAGGCCTCAGAACCAGCACCTGCTCTCCAACCCATGGTGCCTGCGAACGTTCCAGAGCCTCTTTCTTAACTGGGGAATTCAACAGAGGCTCAGCTGTGGAGTCTCTGGCTCCTCTTTTCAGTCCACCCATTTCTGTCCTACAAGGGGTAGAGGGGAGAGGGGTCAAGAGCAAGACAGGGGTGCCTTTGGACCATGTGCTTTCCCAGGGAGGCAGGCACGGGCACCTGGGCGTGGGGACAGCTGACTTACAGTAAGGTGGTGTGGAAGCAAGTCTCCCTGCCCACTGCGGCCTCAGGCTCTAGCCCATGCTGAGGGCGTGGTGGCCTCCTGGACTTTGTTCTGATGGTGCCATTCTTGGGTCCCTATTCTCTTCTCCATCCTCGTTGCCCTTGGGCACCTCCTGGAGTGTGACTTGGTGTTCCTGGAACCTGCAGTGGGGCAGCTTGTCTCCCGGGTGGGTCAGAGTGATTGGATGGATACGTGAAGATGTTCAGAGCCTGTGAGCTGCAGCAGATTGTGTTCTGAAGGCACCTCACAGGCAGATGGTTTGGAGCACACCCCATGACTTCAGGACCCCAACATCAGACAGAACCCTCGTGGGAATGACAGGATGGATGTCCTGCATTGATATAAGGTAATTATCTGTGGGTCATTTCTCTTAAATTTGGCCTCCAAAGCCTGGTTGGACAGGATGCTTCCAGGAGCATGATACTTCTCTCTCATGTTATCACATCTTTCCAAAGGCCGCTAGGTGTCGAAACCCCAGCCACTTGCACTCAGTCTCCAAGGATGTTGAAAAACAGCTCTGTGTGCAAAGTCATACATCTTTAGTACAGAGGGGAAGCAATCTTCTGTGATGCTGTCTGATATCAAAGAAGCCTTTTATTTTGGCTGTTTGAGACCATTAACAGCAATTCCAAGCAGAAGCAACTTCCTAAACAAACTCAGCTACTTTCCGTGCTGTGCTGGTCTGTATTTTCTCACTTCTTTTGGTTTGTGATATTATGTCTAACAGCAGATTCATCTTCCAGCCCAATGCTCACGGAGTGAAGCACGCGTTGGTGAGGGGAGGTGACGAGCGGCTGTGCAGTGCTCTGCCTGCAGAGGCCTCGCCCTCCATCAGCTACCCAACAGCCCCGAGACCGACCCTGTGTCAGCGCTGGAGGCCCAGCCTTGCCAGCCCACCTGGGCCCGGGAGCAGCCGCAGGGACAGAGGAGCCCCAGTGTGCCAGGTGAGCACCTCTCTGTGCTGTGTGATAAGTGAACCCAGATTCCCCAGAGATCTTTACATACTTCTGTGTTTCCATAAACAAGCCAATAGTGCTCCTGCCTGTATGAAAGGGATTTAAAAAAATTAAATACAGTAAACCTGATTCAGTATGGCTGATCAAACTGAATAAGGGAAAAGGCAGATGACAATACTGGAAAATAAATTGTTGGCATAATAACAGATGTGTTGGATACTAAAATTAGGAAGTAGTATAAATAATTTTATGTCAAAACTATTTATGATCTTAGATCAAATGGAATATTTTGTAAATGTCAGATAAAGTACAAATATGAGATAACAGTAGAAAAGTTGCCAGCTCATATTCCTTGCCAAAAGTGATTTAGGAGTGGAGAGGTCTAAATAATCTTATTAGAGAAATTAAGTTAGTAGCTTAAAATATTCCCAAAGGAATGTCCCAGTCCCAGGTAATTTTACAGGAGAGTGCTATCACACTCAGATAATTTTATGGATGACTTCTACGGAGCTTTCAAAGACAATTCCAATTTATACAGAGAAACAAAAAAGAGGGAGCATTTTACTCACCTAGTTTAATGAGCCCTCACAATCTTGATGCCAAACCACAAGGACAGTTCCAGAGAAGAAATTGACAGCACAAGTCAACCACACACAATTCCAGAAATCCAAAGGTCATAAGAAAATCTTAGTAAGTCAACATTATATTAAAATATGCAAATCTCAAAGTTTGTTCCTGATGGAAACATGGATAAATGGTAGAAAAATGTTAGAAGCTATTCAGCTCTCTAACAGGGTAAAATGTGACATAAAATGTGACACTTATTAACAAAAGAACTTCCAGTGCCAGAGGCTGCCTTATCCCGACAGAAGATGACTACAGAGAGTCTCAGCAAAAAGAGTTTGATGGAAAACACAGATGACCCACTGATCTGAGGACGTCAGCAGGAACATGTGACTTCCCAGGTCCTCTGGCACTACCAGGTCCCTGGAGACGAAGGAGCCAATTAGGAAGGAGGTGATGGGAAGAAGCCCAAGGAGGAAGGAGTTGAGAGGAGGAGCCTGAGAAGAAAGAAGGACATGGGAAGGAGCCTGAGAAGGAAGGAAGTGATGGAAAGAAGGACATGGGAAGGAGCCTGAGAAGGAAGGAAGTGATGGAAAGGAGGACATGGGAAGGAGCCTGAGAAGGAAGGAAGTGATGGGAAGGAGGACATGGGAAGGAGCCTGAGAAGGAAGGAAGTGATGGGAAGGAGGACATGGGAAGGAGCCTGAGAAGGAAGGAAGTGATGGGAAGGAGTACATGGGAAGAATCTTGAGGAGGAAAGAGGACATGGGAAGGACCTGAGTAGGAAGGAGAAGACAGGAAGAGACTGAGGAGTGGGATGAGACAGGAAGGGCCTGAGGAGAAGGGAGACAGAAAGAAGCCTGAGGAGAAAAGAGGAGACATGTAGGACCTGAAAAGGAAGGAGGAGACAGGAAGGAGGCTGAGGAGGAAGAAGGAGACAGGAAGGGCCTGAGGAGGAAGAAGGAGACAGGAAGGGCCTGAGGAGAAAGGAGGAGACAGGAAGGAGGCTGAGGAGGAAGAAGGAGACAGGAAGGGCCTGAGGAGGAAGGGGGAGACAGAAAGGGCCTGAAAAGGAAGAAGGAGACAGAAAGAAAGCTGAGGAGGAAGGAGGAGACAGGAAGGGCCTGAGGAGGAAGGAGGAGACAGGAAGGACCTAAGGAGGAAGGAGGAGACAGGAAGGACCTGAGGAGAAAGAAGACAGGAAGGGCCTGAGGAGGAAGGAGGAGACAGGAAGGACCTGAGGAGAAAGGAGACAGGAAGGGCCTGAGGAGGAAGGAGGAGACAGGAAGGATCTGAGGAGGAAGGAGGAGACAGGAAGGACCTGAGGAGAAAGGAGACAGGAAGGGCCTGAGGAGGAAGGGGGAGACAGGAAGGACCTGAGGAGGAAGGAGGAGACAGGAAGAAGCCTGAGGAGAAAGGAGACAGGATGGGCCTGAGGAGGAAGGAGGTGACAGGAAGGAGCCTGAGGAGGAAGGAGGAGACAGGAAGGATCTGAGGAGGAAGGAGGAGACAGGAAGGACCTGAGGAGAAAGGAGACAGGAAGGGCCTGAGGAGGAAGGAGGTGACAGGAAGGAGCCTGAGGAGGAAGGAGGAGACAGGAAGGGCCTGAAAAGGAAGAAGGAGACAGAAAGAAAGCTGAGGAGGGAGGAGGAGACAGGAAGGACCTAAGGAAGAAGGAGGAGACAGGAAGGACCTGAGGAGGAAGGAGGAGACAGGAAGGAGCCTGAGGAGGAAGGAGGAGACAGGAAGGAGCCTGAGGAGGAAGGAGGAGACAGGAAGGACCTGAGGAGAAAGGAGACAGGAAGGGCCTGAGGAGGAAGGAGGAGACAGGAAGGGCCTGAAGAGGAAGGAGGTGACAGGAAGGGCCTGAAGAGGAAGGAGGTGACAGGAAGGGCCTGAGAAGGAAGGAGGAGACAGGAAGGACCTGAAGAGGAAGGGGGAGACAGGAAGGACCTGAGGAGGAAGGAGGAGACAGGAAAGACCTGAGGAGGAAGGAGGAGACAGGAAGGGCCTGAGGAGGAAGGGGGAGACAGGAAGGACCTGAGGAGGAAGGAGGAGACAGGAAGGACCTAAGGAGAAAGGAGGAGACAGGAAGGACCTGAGGAGGAAGGAGGAGACAGGAAGGAGCCTGAGGAGGAAGGAGGAGAGAGGAAGGACCTGAGGAGAAAGGAGACAGGAAGGGCCTGAGGAGGGAGGAGGAGACAGGAAAGACCTAAGGAGGAAGGGGGAGACAGGAAGGAACTGAGGAGGAAGGAGGAGACAGGAAGGAACTGAGGAGGAAGGAGGAGACAGGAAGGACCTGAGGAGAAAGGAGGAGACAGGAAGGGCCTGAGGAGGAAGGGGGAGACAGGAAGGACCTGAGGAGGAAGGAGGAGACAGGAAGGACCTGAGGAGAAAGGAGACAGGAAGGGCCTGAGGAGGAAGGAGACAGGAAGGGCCTGAGGAGGAAGGAGGAG
Source organism: Callospermophilus lateralis (assembly GCF_048772815.1). Lineage (NCBI taxonomy): Eukaryota > Metazoa > Chordata > Mammalia > Rodentia > Sciuridae > Callospermophilus > Callospermophilus lateralis. Next base: position 1,720,445 of record NC_135308.1, read on the forward strand.
ACAGGAAGGACCTGAGGAGAAAGGAGACAGGAAGGGCCTGAGGAGGGAGGAGGAGACATGAGGGAAGCTGAGGAGGAAGGAGGAGACAGGAAGGGCCTGAGGAGGGAGGAGGAGACATGAGGGAAGCTGAGGAGGAAGGAGGAGACAGGAAGGGCCTGAGGAGGGAGGAGGTGAAAGGAAGGGCCTGAGGAGGGAGGAGGTGAAAGGAAGAGCCTGCAGAGGAAGGAGGAGACGGGAAGGACCTGAGGAGCAAATAGGAGACAGGAAGGGCCTGAGGAGGAAGGGGGAGACAGGAAGGGTCTGAGGAGGGAGGAGGAGACTGGAAGAGCCTGAGGAGGAAGGAGGAGACAGGAAGGACCTGAGGAGGAAGGAGGAGACATGAGGGAGGCTGAGGAGGAAGGATGAGACAGGAAGGACCTGAGGAGGAAGGAGACAGGAAGGGCCTGAGGAGGGAGGAGGAGACTGAGGAGGAAGGAGGAGACTGGAAGAGCCTGAGGAGGAAGGAGACAGAAAGGGCCTGAGGAGGGAGGAGGAGACTGGAAGTGCTTGAGCAAGAAGGAGGAGTCAGGAAGGACCTGAGGAGGAAGGAGACAGGAAGGACCTGAGGAGGAAGGAGGAGTCAGGAAGGAGCCTGAGGAGGAAGGAGACAGGAAGGACCTGAGGAGGAAGGAGGAGACAGGAAGGACCTGAGGAGGGAGGAGGAGACTGGAAGCACCTGAAGAGGAAGGAGGTGACAGGAAGGAGCCTGAGGAGGAAGGAGACAGGAAGGACCTGAGGAGGAAGGAGGAGACAGGAAGGACCTGAGGAGGAAGGAGGAGACATGAGGGAGGCTGAGGAGGAAGGATGAGACAGGAAGGACCTGAGGAGGAAGGAGACAGGAAGGGCCTGAGGAGGAAGGAGGTGACAGGAAGGATCCTGAGGAGGAAGGAGGAGACAGGAAGGACCTGAGGAGGAAGGAGGAGACAGGAAGGACCTGAGGAGGAAGGAGGAGATATGAGGGAGGCTGAGGAGGAAGGATGAGACAGGAAGGGCCTGAGGAGAAAGGAGACAGGAAGGGCCTGAAGAGGGAGGAGGAGACTGAGGAGGAAGGAGGAGACTGGAAGAGCCTGAGGAGGAAGGAGACAGAAAGGGCCTGAGGAGGGAGGAGGAAACTGGAAGCGCCTGAGGAAGAAGGAGGAGTCAGGAAGGACCTGAGGAGGAAGGAGACAGGAAGGACCTGAGGAGGAAGGAGGAGTCAGGAAGGACCTGAGGAGGAAGGAGACAGGAAGGACCTGAGGAGGAAGGAGGAGTCAGGAAGGACCTGAGGAGGAAGGAGACAGGAAGGACCTGAGGAGGAAGGAGGAGACAGGAAGGAGCCTGAGGAGGAAGGAGGTGACAGGAAGGAGCCTGAGGAGGAAGGAGGAGGCAGGAAGGGCCTGAGGAGGAAGGAGGAGACAGGAAGGACCTGAGGAGAAGGAGACAGGAAGGGCCTGAGGAGGAAGGAGGAGGCAGGAAGGACCTGAGGAGGAAGGGGGAGACAGGAAGGACCTGAGGAGGAAGGAGGAGACAGGAAGGACCTGAAGAGGAAGGAGGTGACAGGAAGGAGCCTGAGGAGGAAGGAGACAGGAAGGACCTGAGGAGGAAGGAGGAGACAGGAAGGACCTGAGGAGGAAGGAGGAGACATGAGGGAGGCTGAGGAGGAAGGATGAGACAGGAAGGACCTGAGGAGGAAGGAGACAGGAAGGGCCTGAGGAGGAAGGAGGTGACAGGAAGGATCCTGAGGAGGAAGGAGGAGACAGGAAGGACCTGAGGAGGAAGGAGGAGAAAGGAAGGACCTGAGGAGGAAGGAGGAGACATGAGGGAGGCTGAGGAGGAAGGATGAGACAGGAAGGGCCTGAGGAGGAAGGAGACAGGAAGGGCCTGAAGAGGGAGGAGGAGACTGAGGAGGAAGGAGGAGACTGGAAGAGCCTGAGGAGGAAGGAGACAGAAAGGGCCTGAGGAGGGAGGAGGAAACTGGAAGCGCCTGAGGAAGAAGGAGGAGTCAGGAAGGACCTGAGGAGGAAGGAGACAGGAAGGACCTGAGGAGGAAGGAGGAGTCAGGAAGGACCTGAGGAGGAAGGAGACAGGAAGGACCTGAGGAGGAAGGAGGAGACAGGAAGGAGCCTGAGGAGGAAGGAGGAGACAGGAAGGGCCTGAAGAGGAAGGAGGTGACAGGAAGGGCCTGAGGAGGAAGGAGACAGAAAGGGCCTGAGGAGGGAGGAGGAGACTGGAAGCACCTGAAGAGGAAGGAGGTGACAGGAAGGAGCCTGAGGAGGAAGGAGACAGGAAGGACCTGAGGAGGAAGGAGGAGACAGGAAGGACCTGAGGAGGAAGGAGGAGACATGAGGGACGCTGAGGAGGAAGGATGAGACAGGACCTGAGGAGGAAGGAGACAGGAAGGGCCTGAGGAGGGAGGAGGAGACTGAGGAGGAAGGAGGAGACTGGAAGAGCCTGAGGAGGAAGGAGACAGGAAGGGCCTGAGGAGGGAGGAGGAGACTGGAAGCGCCTGAGGAAGACGGAGGAGTCAGGAAGGAGCCTGAGGAGGAAGGAGACAGGAAGGGCCTGAGGAGGAAGGAGGATACAGGAAGGGCCTGAGGAGGAGGGAGGAGAGAGGAAGGGCCTGAGGAGGAGGGAGGAGAGAGGAAGGACCTGAGAGGAAGGAGGAGACAGGAAGGAGCCTGAGGGGAAGGAGGTGACAGGAAGGAGCCTGAGGAGGAAGGAGGAGACAGGAAGGAGCCTGAGGAGGAGGGAGGAGACAGGAAGGACCTGAGGAGGGAGGAGGAGACTGGAAGGGCCTGAGGAAGAAGGAGGAGTCAGGAAGGAGCCTGAGGAGGAAGGAGACAGGAAGGGCCTGAGGAGGAAGGAGGATACAGGAAGGGCCTGAGGAGGAGGGAGGAGAGAGGAAGGGCCTGAGGAGGAGGGAGGAGAGAGGAAGGACCTGAGAGGAAGGAGGAGACAGGAAGGAGCCTGAGGAGGAGGGAGGAGACAGGAAGGGCCTGAGGAGGGAGGAGGAGACTGGAAGCGCCTGAGGAAGAAGGAGGAGTCAGGAAGGAGCCTGAGGAGGAAGGAGACAGGAAGGGCCTGAGGAGGAAGGAGGATACAGGAAGGGCCTGAGGAGGAGGGAGGAGAGAGGAAGGGCCTGAGGAGGAGGGAGGAGAGAGGAAGGACCTGAGAGGAAGGAGGAGACAGGAAGGAGCCTGAGGGGAAGGAGGTGACAGGAAGGAGCCTGAGGAGGAAGGAGGAGACAGGAAGGAGCCTGAGGAGGAAGGAGGAGACAGGAAGGAGCCTGAGGAGGAGGGAGGAGACAGGAAGGACCTGAGGAGGGAGGAGGAGACAGGAAGGGCCTGAGGAGGAAGGAGGAGACAGGAAGGAGCCTGAGGAGGAAGGAGGAGACAGGAAGGAGCCTGAGGAGGAGGGAGGAGACAGGAAGGACCTGAGGAGGAAGGAGGAGGCAGGAAGGAGTCCACATGCAGAGTGCACCCTCAGGGAGGGAGTTTTCCTGGGTCTGTCTTTAAGAAGGTCCATCACACAAAGTTCCTTAGTAGACACACACACGAAACCAAAAACCTGTGTGATTGTTGTTCCAAATTCTCTCCAAACCTTAGCGCAATCCTTTTTAATAGGTCAATGCTGGCAATTGTGCTGTGTGATTGTTTTGTGGCTTTAGTTTTTAAATGTTTTCATCTATAAAGAAACAAATGCATTCTGAGCTGAGCTTTCAAAGTCTCTCTCTCTCTCTCTGTCTCTTTACCTCCATGGTATTTCATTTTATCTTTGGGGACTTTTAGCCTGAATTCTTCAACAGAAATAGGCTGTGGTTTAAAAACCTCTAAGAGCTAAAACTTCAATAACTGGTGAGTCTTGATAATCTCATGCAGCTCAGAGCAAGCTGAAATGATATTGTCATGGGCTCTGTTTGGTTATTTTTGCATTTTTAACAACCTTTTATTATATGGATTTTTTTTGGAGATCAGCAAATTTATAAAATGTGCTATTTATCCTATTGAAAATCCAGGGTATTTTAGACCAAGAACTTGTCATTCACATCTTTTCAAGAATGACGATGTGAAAAGAAACTCCTATTTAAAGGTGTAATTTATGTTCTCTTTGGCAAAAAAGGAAAAATGTTCAAAGTAAGGGAATTTTGCCAATGTACTCAAGTATTTCAAATGGTGTCATTTATCTTCATGATTTTTCTGATCATTATGAATTTGTCGTCTGTCAGGTGCAGAAATAAGGATATAAAAAAGTAAAAGATTGTCTTTTGTAATTTGAAAGCAAAGATAATAATAAAATCTTTAAAAATATTTGGTTAATAAGATTAGATGTTTAAGAACTGCACTGTCTTTCCCATGAAGTAGTTCATGCAGACCAACACTCCTGCTGAGACCGATTAAGAAGTAAGAAAAAATTGTAAAGTTGAAGACACCAGAATAATGAGGGGATGGGATCTAATTTTTTGCTGAAGACAATTTACCAAATTCTGAAGCTGTGTGATGCAGGAAATCTGCGACCTCACGTCCAGCAAGCAGGGCAGCGTTGCACGTAAGCACACCCCCCCACGCTGTCCCACAGTCAGGGAAGAGCCCTCAGTACCACTGGAGGGGAGCAGGATACTTAAAAGTGGCCAAGCAGCAGCTGCAGCGCTCGTGCCGACAGCCGACTTTCAAAGCAGCAGCCGTTGAAGCAAGAACACGTGGAGCAACCTCTTCTTAATGCCAAAAGGAAACACTCACCCATGTCATCCCCCGGGCCCAGAAAAGCTGTGTAAATAAGGCAAAGCAAGTGACCTTTAGAGAAAAATGAAAAAAGAAGAAGAAGAAGAAGAAAAACCAGCTCATCGACAGACCTGTGGTTAAGGGACTATCAAAAGATATTAAAAGTCGTTCTTTGACACAAGGAAAAGGACCCCAGATGGAAACAAGGACATTCAGAAGAAGCAAAGTTCATTTAGAAATAATCCTGTTGGTGAAGCACCTGCATCGACAGCAGCCGCAGAAGCAGCAGTGACTTCTCAGGTACAGAACGTACACAGATGAGGACGGCGGGCAGGGAGGGCTTTACCCAGGGCAGTGGCCCTCTCTGGGAAGGTCCAGTGGGGTGTAAAGCGTGCTGACTAAGTGTTACAGGAGAAAATGTTTAAACTGTCTGTCAGATTATTAGTTCTGAACTACTGTTTGGAAAAACATAGACATGAATGATGTATTTTGATAGTTCTTTTATTAACAGTCACTTTTCAGAGGACTTGGAGTGCAGTTCAGCAGTGGAGCCTTGCCTCACATGGAGAGGCCCTGGGTTCCATCCCCAGCAAAGCAACATAATAATAATTAATAATAATAGCTTTGTGAAAGAGGTACTGTTTATTACTGAAACTATAGCAATGGCTTTCAAGAGGATTCAGTTTATATTTAAATATTTCTGAATGTTTTCTTTCTTTCTTTTTAAATTTTTTTCCCAAGATACGGCCTTGTGACCCAGGCTGGCCTTGAACTTACCATCCTCCCATCTCTGGGACCATAGAGGTGTGCCACTGGACCCGGCTCTCTGATGTGTCCTTTGTGTATTATTAACATGACTTGAGGCAGTATAAAAAACTTTTATTGATATTATTTAAATTATATATAATATTTTTGAAAAATACCTACTCTTTTCTGTTTACAGAATTGATGGTTTTTTCATGGTTGTAGCCTTTTATGTTCAAATGATCTTCTGATAAGTTGCTCCAGATGTGTTCTGCTTCACCAGAGTGCATGGAATTTGAAAGGAAAACATCTCCCTCATGGAGTCCTGAAGAGCAACGCTGTTTATTGAAACGAGCAGCCGACAGGCCTGTGGTCCTCCAGGGTCCTGACAGGCCTGTGGTCCTCCAGGGACAGTCCAGTTCTGGGAGTACTGGGAATCCTGAGGGTGGGGTGGGTGGGGGTGGGACTGGGCAGGTGCAGGGGTCTGTGGTTCACTTCCCTGGAGTTTACACGGATTGCGTGCCCTCCATGCAGGCCAGGGCGTCCCGAGGGGGACAGAGGCCTTTGCTTGGTCACATCGTCTTCTGACCGTTCTCAGTGGGAAGACTGAGCTACTCTCAGCAGATGTTGGTCTTCAAGGACACTCCTGCTAGTACCTCCGCGGGCATCTGGGCGCCTGTCTGTGGGTGTGCAGTGGGATTTCTCCCAGCTCTTCCTGGGGGAGGCACCTGGGAGGCCACACCCACTCCGACTGGGCACCCTGCACTTGGCTCTCACCCCGAGGAGGTGGTGCTTGATTGAGATCCTGGTTGTGATGTCACGGAGGACATTCCAAATGGTGCGTGGACTTCCTGCTTCCTGCTGGTAAGTGGTGCCATGGGCCTCTGTGGGAAGCCCCCTCATGGCACCAGCCAGAGCCCAGTGGGGGTGCAGAGGGCTGCACACATCCTCAGAGCCCAACCTTGGCTGCTCCCCCAGACCCGGAAGTGGGTGTCACACACCTCCCCTTCACAGATGAGCAGTCGGAGGTCTCGGGACCTCAATGGCTCCCCCAGGTCACGTAGAAGTGAAGGGTGGGCAACGTGGAAGTCCAACCCTGGGGGTCGCCTACAGGACGTGCTCCTGCCCCCCATTGCTCCCCCTGCCTGTCCCCAGGGAGGGCGGAGGGGTGGAGAGTCACTGAACTTGCTCTCCCGTTGGCAGAGATCCCAACACTCCCCCAATTCCCACTCCCTTGGTTCAGGCTCAGCCTGGCTACGCGTCATCGAGAGCCACAGGTGGTGGCAGGGCTGCTGCTGGGTGTGTGGGAGACCTTGCCTTTGGCTTTATTTCCCCGCTGGGGGTTCTCCCTGCTGAAGTTAAGGTTCCGTGTCTTGAGAAGAACATCACATAATCCCTTACCCCCCCCCCTCCGCTCTGAAGGGCGTCAAAGTCAAAAGTCCCCCCCCACACACACAGTGTCTGCTTGTCCGTTCCTGAGTCACCCTGCCAGTCAGCTGCCGTCACCTAAGCACCCCTGTGTAACCTGAAGCCTGCAGGCTCAGGCTGCTGCTCGCTGCCTCTCCTTTCCTTCCCCTTCCGGCGGCCCCCAATAAAATCTCTTGGTTGAATTTCCATCTTGGGTGAGTCACTCGCCTTTCAGCTGGTGCTTTGTGCCACCTGGGACCTGTGGGAACTGTGCTGTGGCAGTGGAGCCACAGTGTGAGGCCCCTCGGGGCTGGGTGACCCTGCTGGTGCTGGAGGACTCTCTCAGACTGTCACAGGAGGAGTCCCCATTGTGACAGCCACCTTGCAGCCCCGGGAAGGCTGACGCCGAGTAGCCAAGCCCAGCCCTAGTGCTGCGCTGCTGCTCTTCACATGAGAGGAGCAGGAAGAGGCGCTTGGTACCCATAATTGTTTGAAATGACTCAAGTTTTTCATATTTAAATATCTAACAAAATTATTTGTTGATAAAATTTAAAGGAAAATGATTATTTCCCCCAGAGGATGACATGAATATCACAGCGGGGTCACTTCTGAGGGTCACTTCTGAATCAAGAAGCCATCTTTGAGGTGTTGTCCTTGGCCTTGTCCAGGGCCTCCTGAACCCTTCCAGACAGAGGGTTGGTGGTGGAAATTCAAGGCAAAGCTTTGCTGCTACGGACACTGCCTTGCTGTTCTTGGTTTCTTCATGTCTTTATTTGTTTTCAATGAAAACGTAGACATCAATTTTAGAATATGCTCTTTGTGAGGGGAGTGTGGGGGCAGTTACCTGTCCATCAGTGGAAAGAGTGCCTTTAGGTGCCCCTGAGCCTCTCTCCAGGTGGATTTCCCCAGATGCCCATTACACGGGCCGTTGACGGGAATCTGCAATCTCAGATGATAAATAAGAACTTTTTCTAAAAGTACAAAATGGAAATACTAACTTTATACCATTCCCTTCAAAGAGTGCAAAAGGGATACGTCTCTCTTAGTAGCTGATAGCTCTAATCCTTTTCCACCATGAAACAACACCGATGAAATAGAACTGTGAAAGCAATCTATTAAAATGTGCAAACTAAGATACATAAATTTAAAAAAATCAACTATATAATTTCAAAGGAACTAAATCCTATTCGTTCCCAAACATGGTTAAATAAGGGTTTTTATGTATTTTCCTGATAGGCAAAAGAAAGCCAAGTCAGAATATAATTCCTTTGCACTGGACGAGGAGCCAGAAAATAAGCTGCGTCATAACAAGGACATAATTTGCTTCTCTTTGCATCAATGTCAATCAACAGTCTGAATGTGAATTTCCAAACCAGCTTAAAATCTCATTGTTTGTCCTTTCCGTCTTGCTCAAGAATCTTTGCAATTGCTTGAGATTTCTCTGTGTATTCTTAGGAATTTGGCAAGAAAAAAAGAAAGCTATTTCCTGTGCTCAGGGATTCTGACTGATGAGCAAAGGGTGTGATTTGCCCACGTGGAAAGTGAGCCCTGGGCTCAGCCAGCAACCGGGCTGTCCGAGGGCTTCAGTGCCAGAGCCTCCCCCGGAAGCAGATGGCCCGCCTCGGTCACCTCGCAGGGGATATGTCCTTTAGTTTTCCTTCCTTATGTCCTCTAGGGAGACAACGGTTTCCTCCACTCCAGTTCACCTATTTCAGCAGAAATGCAACCTCAAAAACAGAACAGGGAGGCGCTCTCCTGACAAAGGGTGGGGAAAAAACCAAGAACCGTTATGGTGACCACGTGGGCCAAATCAAAAGAAGGCCTGGCTGCTGCACAGTGACGGGGACCGGGTCTGAAGGCATCGGAGACTTCTTGAGTTAGGGTCCACGTGGCCAAGGCAAGTAAAAAGTCACATCTTCTAAAGGAGGAAACTGGAGCCATCCCCACATCCAGGATCCGGGGATTCCATGGGGATTCCCGTGGCACGAGGAGAGCATGTGTGAGCAGGGGCCTCGGGAAAGAGCATCCGGGGCCAGAATCCCCTTCAAGGCCCGTCTGCAGTGACCCCAGCACTTCAGAATCAAAGCAAAATGAGAAAACTTCGATTAAAAACCCTAGTGCTTTAATAAGCACCTAAGAACAGAGAACGTGGGGGATACAGATGCTGGTTTCAGTCAGCACGACGGGTTCTAGATCACCCATCCACCAGCAACGGGCCCGTGGTCAGCTCCTCCCTGTGGATGAGGTGCTCCATTGTGTATCAGCCACAGCTTTCAACCCATTCATCTGTTGAAGGGCACCCAGGGCAATTCCGTAGCTTGGCTTTTGTAAATTGTGCTGCTGTAAACATTATATCAAAATGGATTCTGCTCTAATGTGTAACTAAAAGGAACCAATAAAATAATAAAAAAATAGATGGCATTGTATGTGTGCTTGCCATTCAAACTTTGGAAATCATACCATTTCTTATTCCATTTCTTATTGTAATTTTGTCATTTCAATACATGACAATTAAATAATATACTTAGACATTTTTTACCAAACAATGTCAACTAATAAAGAATAGTAACGAGAGGCTGGGGATGTGGCTCAAGCGGTAGCGCGCTCGCCTGGCGTGCGTGCGGCCCGGGTTCGATCCTCAGCACCACATACAGACAAAGATGTTGTGTCTGCCAAATTCTAAAAAAAAAAAATAAATATTAAAATTCTCTCTCTCTCTCACTCTTAAAAAAAAAAATAGTAACGACATCATCAGCCAGAGAAGGCAATAGGAGAAAGCCTGACAGTGCACCGAGAAGTTGACCAGACGGCCCCGTGCCAGGCAGCAGAGTGGGAGCCGGGGTCCCTCCTCTGACGGCTGGACGGGCGGCGGGGACCCTCTCTCTCCCCACTCCATGCTCACAGGCGACTGTCTCCACACCACACCAGGGCAGCAGGGTCCTGTGGGGCAGCAGGTGCTGGCTGCAGATCTGTGTGCTGGCCACCAGCTGGCAGGACACCTGCAGTGGACACAGACCCCTGGGAAGGATGACCACAGCTCCTCTGCAGGAAAGCGGGGAGGCGGGAAGGTGCAGAGAGCGTTGCCACAGCGGAGGCCCCGGGGAAACGCCAGCGTACCGTGCAGGGGACCACGGCCAGAGACGGCCCGTGACCAAGTTCCTCATGGCTGGTTCCTGAGCATAAACCGAGCACTGAGGGACATTCTGGTATCTGTCAGCATGAGAGAGAACCAAGTCACCAGGAAGGGAAGCAGAACTCCGAGGAACCAAGACTGGTACCCGCAGAGCAGGAAGGGGATCAGCAGCCACAACCTGGGGGCCCAGGGGATACCGGAGGGCCTCTGGGATGCAAAGTGGGAGCCCCCAGGGAGTCCAGAGAGGCACAGCAGGCAGCAGGGGGACTTTCACTGTGAGATGACGCAGGGTGCTTCTGAGCTGTGCTGGATTTGGTGCAGAGCAGCCCCAGGGGAGTGGGGCCTGGCCAGGCTCCTGGCTCTGGCATCCTGGGTGCCCTGAGCAGCTTACCAGGAATGAGGTGGGGCAGGAGACAGGTGCCCAGGCCATAGGGCCGGTTCCCTGCAGCTGCTCCCTTGTCTCTGCCCAGACATCCCGACTCAGGACATGGGCGTGGGTCCACTTGTCTTCTTATAAACAACTGTGGGCATTCCTGGGTCATCTGATGGGTCCAAATCCTGGAACCCATGGACACAGAGAGCTGTGGCATCAGGAAGAGCTGCCTCAGGAGGACGGAGAGAGACTGCTGAGGTGCTGAGAGAAGGGACAGTCGAACTGATGAGTGATGGACAGGGGCCTGTCCTCTGTGATGGGAGGTCAGCACAGCTGCTGCCCGGGGAGGGAGTCTGCTGTCAGCAGAGGAGGGGAGGAGACCTGGCTGTTGGACTCTAAACCAGGGCTCAGTGCACGAGGGAGGTGAGGTGAGAGCACAGGCTGTTCAGAGAGTGCACCTGGGCAGCCCAGAGCCAGGAGAAGTTGGCCAGGACCTGGGGTGGGAGAGACGGGTGTGAGGGGAGCCTGTGCCTGACCTCCCGGCTTCCCTCCAAGAAGACCCTGCACAGCACGGTGGCGGGGAGGAGGGCGATGGGCCGCCCTGGGGAGCATTACCCAGCAGCTCTTGCAAACCTCTCTGTCCCAGACCCTTCCCCAGCGAGTCACTAAGAACCTGTGCTTTGGCTCACAGTAAGTCGATTCAGTAGAGAGGCAGATACAGAATCGGGTGCCTTTCTCCAAAAACCCAGGGCGCACCGAGGCCGGCTAGGGCAAGAGGGTGGAGAAACACATCCTTCCCTTTGGTGTTGTGTTCAGGTTGTAGATTCACAAGGCACAAGTGAGTGCTTCCGTGCAGTGAGAAGGGTCCTTTCATGTTTTCCCTGGAGAGTGTTCTTGTGAGTGATTCTCAGAGGACACAGGGGCAGGGACTCCCAGAATGCACAGAGGGAAGGGTCTTGCACATGCTAGGCACACACTCTGCCTCTGAGGCCGTGTTTTATCTTGAGGCAGTCTTGCTAAATGGCCCGTGTTGCCCTGAACTTGCCATCCTCTTGCCTCCACCTCCTTGGTGGCTGGTTTACAGGTGCATGCTGAAGGTTCCTTGCTTGCTCTTACCCACCATGTCTTGGCTATTAGTTATTCGTGGCACCAAACATTCCTAGTGACTGGGTGGGGCTGGCTTGGGTGAGGGCAACCATGCATGGGAAAGCTCTCCACCTGCCAGTGGGAGACCAGGAAGAATAACCCAGATGCTCAGCGTATTCATGTGCAAATACATTCATACCCTGAACTAGAATCTAATTTCCAACATTAGCTTACAAATTAGAGGATTTTTCTCTGAAGTTTTAACCTGCAATCTGAAAACTCAAGCTGTATTCTCTCATATTTCAAAACTAATGATAGTGATTCTGCCCTTTGATTTGAGTTGACAATTCTGAGGTTGATTGATCTGGTACTCTCTAGAACATCCTGTGCCCTAAGCAAAATAGTCCTTGTGCCCTAAAAAAATAATCATTTTGTTGAAATATGCAATTATGAGGTCCTATGAATATGTGCACTTTTAAAAAGTTTAAATGATAGCCTTCCATTGCTATTTTCTCTGACATCAGATTTTAAAATATTAAAATCCTTAAAAATATCCTGTTTTTACATAGTATTTGTCACCTCTTAGATAAATCTGCAATGTCCTCTTGGAATTATTGCAAAACAGGATGCAATAATAAGGTGCTCCAAACAGCCATTTCCCAGGCGTTTAATTGAGCTGATGAACTAGGAACAGTGTGTCTAGAAGTTTCCAACATTCTCATGGGAAAGGTCATGCTGGTCTCAGTCGAGGTTAATGATGAGGCATTGGGTTACTTAATAAGTGCCAAATTGGCCTGTGATGTTTTCAATTGTCTATAAGTAATGGGGAGACAAAAGGAGCATGAGCCAGAAATTATTTATGAGCTGCCTCAGCGATCAATCTTATAAATGTTTGTATAAATGACTCATCATATTTTTCAAAGTCAAAGAAAGATTTAATTATTTATGGGTTTATAGCATAAAATGACAAAAACAAGTCAGGCTGAGTGTGAGCAGGGAGTTGGGTGAAGTTCGTAAGGAAGCTGCACCGACCGTAAATGCAGCAGCCTATCAGGGGAGGCCAACAGAATTAGCAAAGAACTGTGTGTTATCTTTCAGAAGCTCTGCAGTACTATAGGCATCCACATTAGGGCCCTTTTGAGGTACTAAATCATACTCAGAAGCTTCACATCACCAGTTGATAATGGAATCGGGATTCAGTACCAGACCCGTGTCTCCGTGGTCTCTGTCTCCCTGTGAGCCTCTAATATGCGTGACGTGGTCACACACACAGGACAGATATTCACACTCATTCTGTAGGAATGCCTCGCAGTGCAGTGTATATGATTTTTCCTTTTGGGAATTTCATGATTAATGGACTCAACACGTCTCTTGCCCTCCTGCCTTCCACCATGTGAGGACAGTGCTGAAGGCATGACTCGGAAGCAGCGGTCAGGACCACCCCAGAGCTGGGAGGAATGAGGTTCTGTCATTTTTCAGTTCCCAGTCTCAGGTACTCTGCTTTGGTGCACAAACAGACCAAAGGAGAGGAGAACAAAGCACAAGATGGAAGTTCAGCGCCCTGGTGGAGGTGTGCTGGAGCCGAGGCCAGGGCAAGGGTGGAGGTTCCTACGCCGGAATCTCCTAGCTCTTAAACTGAGTGGTGTTGGCTCTCATTTAATCCTTTAACCTGTTAAGTCCCTAATTTTTACTTTGCACAAACTTCCCCATGATTGACACAGGTTCATTAAAATAGGTTGGAAATCATAATCTAGAACTTACATATTAATACATATTAATCGTATTAATAATTATTAATTATTATTAATTAATAATTAATACATATTAATCAAATGGATATGCTTACGTCTTGCTATTTTCTTGGGATCATATTAGATGTCACATAACCCCGTCATGCATTATGTAACTATATATGACAAACCATGTTCTAGTTTTTATAGGTGTTCCACTGCTGGGATGATGGACAGATGGGCGAAGGCCCCCCATGTGCAGCGTCCACCCTTGTGAGCACGCAGGGCTGCCTGGCGGAACCACAGACACCTGTCGGCCCTAGTCCAGGTCTTCCCTCCCTCTTCCCTCCAGGTCTTGCTCCCATGCCTTGTTTACCTCTTTTCCTAAAACACTTTGTAATACATTCTCCATCTCTTCCTTTTCCCTTCCCTGCTGAGTCTAGTTCAGAACCATGGCTTTTGGCTTTTCTGGTTACCCAATGGACAGCATCGTGCCTAGCGAACAGAAGGCGTTTGCCAAGATGTCGACGTATGTGTTCCTCCAAAAGGCAGGTATGGAGATCTGTCACCAGGTGGTGGTGTGGGAGCCAGGGCCAGGGGAGGCCATGGTCCCCAGGGCTCAACCCTTGAGAAAGGGGTTTTTAGGAAACAGGCCATTTGGTGCCTGCCACCTGCTGTCAGGTGGGGACACACAAAAGGTGGCATCCCAGAGGCAGAGAGTACCCTCCCCAGACCCTGGAGCTGCCTACACCTCGGTCTTGTACTTCAGCCTCAGAGCTGTGAAAACGGAAGCTCTGTTCTTAGCAAATGACCCAGTGGGAGGTATTTTGTTACAGCAGCAGGTGTGGACTGACATCGTCTTCAATGACCACTTGCTGAATAAGTCAACAGTGCTAGCTTCAAAGCAGATTCAGCTATATCATAATATGTCACTATTCAGGATTTCAAAAGATCTTCATCAGGCAAAGATTCCATGTTCATTTTTATTTACTATCTATTTAAGAGACCCTTTCACAATCCACAAACAGACCATTTCTAAAACGTCTCCATAAATATATGGGGTCTGACATCTCACACTGTGAGTTGATAAATAAGTGAAGGATTCAATATTGATTAGTGATCATGAATTGGAGAATCCATTCCACGTACCAAGAAACATTAAGTCCAATCCCTGAGCCTGTAGTTTTTAGAGAGCTTTCATTGATTTTCATGATAGCATGTCTGGTTTTCCAGATTAATTAGTATTCTCTTAGAGGACAAATCTTCCGTCTGAGGAAATCTCTTTCCTTTCCTTCAAGAACTTGATATCCAACAACCGGGGCCTGCCGAGGCTGCTGCATGATGGGTCCATCATGCCCACACACCACAGCCCGTGTCTGGAGGGGTGAAGGCCGCTCACCCTCTCAGGGGGACCTAGCTCTCACGGGTGTGCTGCTGGCTTGCCCGAAATTCTGGCAGCATTTGTGTTTTGGGACTTTATTTCAAACTTTTTAGGGTCAAAATTGGACTTGTTTGAGAAAAATAAATGAAGGCTTTGACAACACACCAGGTTGATAGAGGAAAAATTAATCTACATATCATGCTCCAAATAAATTATCCATTTCACATTTTTTTAGAGACTGGTAGACAAGCCATGAATAGTTTGGATGCAATATTTCCATCTCAGATATGATGAAGTTGATGATCAAAAACAGATTCAGAACCTTACCCTGAAATACCATTTATCTTCCTTTTGAAAATAATAGTTATGCAGTCTTCCCCCAATTCATGCAGGAAAGAGAAAGCTGGGGAGAGGGACTTGGTAATTGTCCCATCTGAGCCGAGGTCTGAAGGTAATTAGGCCCCAGCCTCCCTGACACGCTTCCCCTGCATCCTGGCTGTGAATCTTCACACATTTGTATTCATTAACCTTTATTTGAAAAGTTGCTGTCAGTTGTGATGAAAATAATGTGAATTATTACAGGAAACAGTTAGAGACCATGATATAATTAGCTTATGTTCAGTCTGGAATCATAGGAAGTCAGATTTTGGAGAAACCTTGAAGTTCGTATTGGAAAATCACTTGTACCCCAGAGGTGACAGAGAGCCACTGCTATTCTTGCTAAATGAAGGATTAAAAAACATTCTCGTGCTCTCCCTCTGTTCATCACGGTAGGAAGATGTCCCTGCTGGGTTTGAAGCCTTGTGTACGCACCACAGGAGGACCTGGTGGCTTTGGTGAAGAGGAGAACATCTGGAAACAGCGCAACAGCAGTCAGGAATCCTGTGCCAAGGCAGGAGCCTACAGGGACACGGGTCTTCACAGATGGACCAAGAGCACAGAGGGTGGCCACAGAAGGAAGCACACCCTGCACACTGAGAGTCTGTTGGTGGCACACGTCTGCAGTTCCCCGACACACGCATTGCTGTTGATTCACAGTCCGATGGGGAACGGGAGCTTTGGCTTCCACTTGGCCTCCCCCTCCATAGACAATTATCAAGAAGCCAGCCCCGTGTTCTGCCAATGGCCAGCTGTACCTGTTCCATAGACACACTCAGGACCTGAGAGTTGCTGCAAGACTGTCCATGGTATGCTGGGTGCCCAGGGAGCAGGACTGAGGCCAAGCACCCTGGGTGGCCATAGCCTCCCACAGACTTACAAATGTGTCCTGGTACGGCAGGAAGATACTTTCCCTAGGGCGTGCATGCCTTCTTGGAAGGCTGGCAGTACTGTCGTTGGAAGGCCAAGAGGAGGGTGGGTGGGATGAACTTGAGATATCAAGCAGGCCAGCTTCCCTTCCCTGAGGGACTGGGTTGACTGGGCCACAGGATTCCTGAAGGTCATCGCATCTCTGCAAGAAGACTTAGTGGAGCTGCTTCCAGACCTAGAGTTTACCTAAGGTCCTTTACCTAGCCGGGATGTCACCAAGATGGCAGAATAGGAGGTTCTGGCTCCCATCCTGCCACAGTGTTGGCGACCACCCCCAGATAAACCTACCTTTGTGGAGTCCCCAGAGTTTAGCTGAGGTTCCAGAACTCTGGTGAAGCAAGTGTCTGAGAGTGGACACACTGAAGAGGGCACGAGAAGGCAAAGCTGATCTGCGTGAGCCCTCCCCCAGGTGGGCACAGCTCCTGCTTATCCCACTTGGCCTGTGATTCCTGCCGTGGGGTAAGTGGGAGGGGGTGAGCACCCGCTTACCCAGGTGTGTCTGATGCTGGCCCCTGAACCCACGTCTGGACCACTCCACTCAGGACACTGGGGGATCATGGCAGAGTCATCTGAAGACAGCTAGGGGCAGGAAGAAGGGTCAGAGTACACAGCGCCTTGACTTCATCAAGGAGAAGCGGCATCCGTGAGCTTAAAGACAGATCATTTGAAATTATCAGTCATGACAACAAAAGAGAAGAAGAATGAAAAAAAGTCCATGGGACTTATGGGGCACCGTCAAAGGGACCGACACAGGCATATGAGGTCCCAGAAGGAGAAGACACAGGATGGAAGCTTCTTGAAAGAAAGAACAGAGAAAACATCTTCAAGTCTAGGAAGGAAAACTGACATCCAGATCTACAAGATTAAAGGACCCCAAGTATATTGAACCAAAGGAGTCTACACTGATGCACACAGTTAAATGCCAAGAGTCAAAGATGAAGAGACGTATCTGAAGGCAGAGACAATCCCATAAGCCTATCAGTAGGAATCTCCCCTAAAACTTTGAGGGCAGGAGGCAGTTGAGTTATATATTCCAAGTACAGAAAGAAAACCAAGACCTTCCCAACCAAGATCACTAATCTGGCACAGCTGTCCTTGACAACAGAGGATGGATTAGCAAGTACTCCTCAGGGAAGCCAGCTGGAGAGGAACCGTCACCCCAGGGCTGCTTTACAACAGGGGCGAGTGGGGTTCTTCAACGCAGGACACCATAGCAATCGAGGGAAGGCTGGAGCTAGAGATTCCTTCAGTGGGTGGAGAAAAAGAGTTGGCAAACTCCATCACCCCTTTACGACAATAAATGAACAAAGGAGGCACAGAAGGACTGTCTCTCCAGGTGACAAGACCAGATTTGAGAAGCCCATGGCTAATGTTGCTGAAGGAAAGATTTTTCTATGATCAGGAATAAACCAGAGATTTCCACTGCTTCTACCTCTATTAACACAGTGTTGGAAGTCCTAGATGAAGCAATTAGGAGAAAAGAATTAAGAATCTGAATCTGATAGAACCATAAGGGCCCTGGTTTATGTCAGTGGTAGAGCACTTGCGTAGAATGTTCAGGCTCCTGGGTTTGATCTTCGTTATTGGAGCACAGCAAAAAATAAATGAAAACATTAATTAAAAATACATTAAGATTAAAAAAAGGAATAAGTAAAATTATTTGTGTTTGCTGATGGCATAATTTTACACATAGAAAACCCTAAAGGTTTGTCAAAAATTTTGAAAATAATAGACAAATTTAGTAAAGTTTCAGGATATAGAATCAATCTGAAAAAGTCAGTTGTGCTCCTATACATTAACAATAAACTCTATAAAAATGAAAATAAGGAGCAACCCCATTTATCATAGCACCAAAAAAGGAAAAAAAAAACCATAAGCACAAATTTACCAAGGAGA
The DNA here is from genome assembly GCF_048772815.1 of Callospermophilus lateralis. Lineage (NCBI taxonomy): Eukaryota > Metazoa > Chordata > Mammalia > Rodentia > Sciuridae > Callospermophilus > Callospermophilus lateralis. The sequence goes on from NC_135308.1 coordinate 1,738,239, forward strand.
TTAAAGATCTGTAAGCTCAGAACAACAAAACATTGAGGAAATAAGCTGAATATATGAATAAATGGAAAGGTGGCCCATGTTCATGGGTCAGAAGAGACAGTATGAAAATACCCGGAAACTCAAACTGACTTATGAATTAATACAAATTCCCATCAAAACCCAAGTGGAATTATTCACAAAAAATAAAAATCCTAATATTCACATCAACCACAAAAGATGACTAAGACCCAGCACAATGGAGGCTCACTCTTGTTTCCAGCTGTTACGGAGCCGGCACTGGCACAAAAGCCGAAGCTCGCAGGCTCAAGACCAGGAGGGAGAGCCCAGGATCACCTACACATGTAAGGTCAACTGGTTCTCAACAGGCTGCCCAGAACACGGACCAGGGAAAGGACAGTGGGAGCAATAAGTGGTGCTGGGAAAACTGGGTGTCCACACACAAAAGAATAAAATGGTATCATTGTCTCACACTGTACCCCAAGTCCAACCTAGACTAAAGACAAGGCCTGGGACATAAAACTCCTTGAAGATTCATAGAGAAAAGACAGCTTGACACTGATTTGGGTGATGATTTTTGGAGGAGACACAAGACCCCACATTAGGCAAATAAGTACATCAACCTAAAAAGTTTCTACAGCAAAGAAAATGATCATCAAGTAAAAAGACAAGGTACAGTGGGAAAAGTACTTACAAATCATGTGCTGATGGAAGCACTCCGTGTTTACTTAGAATAGTTTACAGAGAAATGGGAACAAGAACATTGTTATGCTAACGTTCTGCTCTCTTCATTCTGTAAAATATCTAAGCATATCAATTATTAGAGAGTGTAATTAAGAAATGACTGAGGATAATGATAATTGCAGATAATATTAATTGTGTCTGCACTGTGAGGTCATTATTGTCATTGTCAAGGCTCATCCACTGGGCAGAGCGCACAGCATAGGACACAGTGCACCATACACATGGTATCAGCACACATCACAGTGCAAAGCACAGATTTCACATACACAGTGAGAAGCACACAGTGCAGGGTGCTCAGCACACAGAGCACAGTACATGGTACTTACTGCCCGGCTCACAGTGTGTCATGCAGAGTACACAATGCATGGTGCTCAGCACCCAGTACAGAGTGCACAGCATACAGTGCCCTTTTTGCAGACTTCTAACGACACAGTGTCCAGGCCACGGTGCATAGTGCAGAGTACACAGTGCATGGAACTCAGCACCCAGTACTGTGTGCCTGGCACACAGTAGCTATTCCATGTGGAGACTAAGATGACGCTTGACCTCACTTCACACCACTCTCAAAATCAGTGCCAGGTGGCTCTTAGCTAACTGAAAATGCAACAGGAACACTCTTAGAAGACGAGGAGCCACCTCCATGGACTTGTAAGCCAGGGCTGCTTCCAGGAGACAGTCCCCAGGGGAAAGCCACCAGGCCTACTGATGCTCAAACCAAGAGCGTGGTTCAGCAGGGAGCTCTCTCGTTTTACACAGTGTGTCCTCCAGTTTTCTCCTCTGTCTTCTCTTGGAGAGAAGAGACCATCTGTTGATGGCCAGGGACACGGAGAATGAGCCTCTCTGCCAGCCTCGAGGAGTTCAGACCCAGCCCAGACCCGGACGGCAGGACCTGACGTGGGCTCCCCAGTGAGCTTAGCAGAGGGGAAGGGTTGGAGAGGCTCCCGGAGGGGCCTCAGCCATTCTCAGTGGCCGGGCCATCTTAGATGCTGAGGAACACATGGTAAGCCAAGGCCCACCGTGGAGGGAACAGGCTTCCCACGCAGGTCACTGCCAGGCAGTAGTGTGCCTGGGTGAGGGAGACGGCCGGGAGGGCAGTGTTGGGAGAAGAGGAGTCCTGGCCTCCCAGGCAGGGAGGCCACCTGGGGCCAGCACACTGGTGCCGCCCCACTGAGAGCCGGCTGCTGCTGGGACCCTGCAGACCTGCTGGGACGGAAGGGAACTCGGGCCTGGTTCTTCCTGTGGTGAGTGAGGAGCGTCCTGCACCCCTGTGGACGGCGGCTCTGGTTCTGTTAAGATGGTGGGTGGGATTACCACCTCAGGGAAGCAGACGCTTCCCCCAGCCTTCTCTTTCCCCAGCAGGAGCTGGGGCACCGCTGGCGGCCTCCGGCTTTCCCGTTCCTAATGAGTCGCTGCTGTTTCTGGTTGTCCAGAATGCAATCCCTTCTCTTCCCGCTCCTGGCGAGTTTTCAGAGGCCCGATTTCTTTTGGGGGCAGGTTTACCCCTGGCCAGGGGAGGGCTGAGGGTCCCTACTCCAGGGCGGCCCTGCTGCCCGAGTCCCTCCACGGCCTCTCACCTCCACTCTGGGTTTCCCTCCGCCTTCCACAACCTCCCACTCTCCTGCAGCCCTCCTCTCACCTCCGCCCCAGCAGGGGGACACATTTGTAAAGAGAGAACTTGGGTGACCAAGTTGCTTCTTCTAATATTTTCAACAAAAAATATCTGTTATCATATGTGTACACAGGAAAGTTATGTTGGACTCGCTCGTCACATCAAAATGATTCCACTGTCAGGTATAACTAAAGAGCCCAAGAAAAAGGCAGAAAAATCCATTATCAGATAGAAGACATAACTAAGGCTTTTTGTTCTGGGTTTCCAGTGGAAGAAACCTAAAACGTCCCTAGTGAGCTGTCCCCACGTTGTACCCCGTCTCCCAGGACTAGGTAATTGCCTACAGGACTTCCCAGTCTTCCTTAGCACTTGGTAGAGCTCAGTTCTCCTTTCCAGCTCCTACGTGAAGACTTTGGTGGATTTGCTGCACTTAAATCTCTCAGGAGGAAATTTCTCATCGTTTGACCTTAAGGAGATGAATAGATCAGTGAAGAATCAGTTGGTGAGCTGCTTAGCAGTTATTTTAGAAATGGAATAAATTTCTACCCGTAAAAGAAGGAAGAAATTCAACTCATGAATATTTTTACTGAGAACTGAAAACTCATCTACTTGCCACTGTGCCTAGATACGTCTGCCCACGCCCGAGGCTGTTTCCGGTTGCTCTGGACATGAGCTCTGGGTCTTCTCAGCGCTGTCCCCGCCTGCCAGGGTGGGTCTCACTTTTGTGCAGCTTGTGGCCACCCTGACCTGCCTGAGCTTGATGGACCCTGCTGGCCCTGTGGTCTAGACAGCCGGAGTGTGCTCTGCAGAGCCCGAGACTGGCCTGGTCCTCTGCTAAGGTGGAGGGATGACGGCATGGGCACAGTGCATGTTGCGGGGGGCCGTCTGGCTGGCTCCGGACCCCTGCAGCCTAAGATAAGGCAGGGGAATCACACTCTCTGATTCCTCCCTTCCTCCTCTTTCCTCCCGGGATGACAAATTTCCAGAATACTCTGGTGTGAAACATTCAGTGGAGTAAATCCTTACACTGAATGGCTTTGTAAGTCCCCACTGTCCTGTCTGTCCCTCGGCATTTTGGAGATTGCTCCATGTAACTCACCCATCGTCAGGTGGTGGACATGGTCAGTGTTAGGCAGGACAGCCATGTTCTCCAAGGTACGTCCATGAAATGGATCTCGTTCAGCAGATGCAGCTGCATGGGGAATACCATGCTGTGGTTCCTAATGACTTAACGTGGTCTCTACTTAGCTTGTTTTGTTGTTGTTTGTTTTAAATATTTTTACTAGTTATTGATGGACCTTTATTCATTTATTTATTTACACGTGGGGCTGAGAATTGAACCCAGTGCCTCACACATGCTGGGCAAGTGCTTACCACTGAGCCACAACCCAGCCCTCTACTTAGCTTCTTATTTAAACTTTTTACAAACTTTTCCAGTCTCCCATTAAAATAAGATATGATATCATACTCTCAGAACAAATAACTCTAATATTTGGAATTTTATTGAACTGTGAGTGAGTTCTGTTTGTTTTCTCAAATCTTAGGTTTAATGTCTCAATCACCGAGGTCATTCAATTTTTTTGATTTAATAAGACATGAATCCTTAAAAACTATGCTCTGCCCTTACCATTGGCCCCTGTTCAGTTAGTGACGAAAGACTCCGGGGGTCCTGAGGCCCAAGTCCTGAACCTCACTGGGAGCACAGTCGGGGTGGTCCCGTGCCCCTGGAGGGCAGGCCTGCAGGGTGTCCCCGAATAAGGCTGTGAATCTGCATTTCCCTGGACTGACTGTCGGTCCCGGCTTCCCTCCTAGGGATGTGTCACAGTCAATCAGGGGCCCAGCCCTGACTGCGCAGAGTGAAGACGTATCACAAAAATGGAGCCGACTGACTTAATTTGGTTGAAGGTTGATCTGAATGAATTAAACATTTCTTTTTCTAAAAAGAATGTTTTTTGGGGATTCATTTTTAAACTAGTGTAGAGGAGGAGGTGCAGTGGCTTCGTGGTCCTTCTCCATTTCTTTCTTATATTATGAAGTGAAATTTAATATTCTATGAATCCTCTACTGAAATATTCATATAAAGGAAGCAGATTTCCACGTAAAGCAGAGGAGTCCAAGCCGAGCAGTTTTGGTGAAGCCTCATTTCTCAGTCGCTGTTTGTCAAGAGACCTACTCATTATCATTGTTGTCTGTTATGGAAACCCCTTCCTTTCCAGTGCAGGCGCCATGGAACCGACCACTCTCTCAGCTGCATCTCCTTAGACGTCGGGTGGTGACCGGTCCTCTTCACTTCTTGTCAGGGTTTCTCTGGCTCCGACACTTAAAAAGCTCAGGAAGAGCCTGCGTAGGAGGCGGCTGGTGGACGAGGGGTCATTATCATGTCCTGTTTTCACCTGAGCCGATGGAACCAGAAGAGCAGCGTGGCCGGACAAGCGGAGCTGGACCTGCTGTTGGACCTGCCCTGGGAGCAGGACACAACCTGGGCCTCTGTGTGGCCTCCTGCACACCCCGAGGAGCAGCAGCCCACGCAGACCCATGCATGCCAGGTCCCCAGGCCACCCGAGGGGGCAGGACAGTGGCTCACGGTCGAGTCTCTCCTGAGGAACCAACCTGCAGTGGTTTCAGAACAAGCTGTAGTAGAAGGGGGTGAAGCCTTGAAGACATGATTGGGTTGGGGTCTGGGGAGCACCTGGGACTCCTAGGTCCTGAGGGACTCCTGGGTCCTGGGTACTGAGGGGCTCCTGGGTCCTGGCTCCTGGCTCCTGTGGGACTCCTGGCTCCAGAGGTTGTGCCGAGCCCCTGGCTGTGTGGCTGTATGGCCAGTGTCTGTCCACCTTGCCTCTACCCAGCACTCAGTCTTGGAGTCCCAGGATGCACTTGTGCATGTGTCACTAATGTCCTGGACTGACTTCAGAGCTCTTAGTCGGCTGACAGACACTCTGCTGGCCTACATGAGCTCCTGCAGCAGAGACGTTCCTTGGTCATTGGTTGCCAGTTGCCACTGCCATACATTCAACTTGAGAGGTGACACATTAGGAGAGCACAGGCTTGCTTCTGTGAATGGCGCTCTGTTTATCATACCTGGAATCAGTCAGGCCGCAGAGACTCTAGTGAACACTCAACGCCACTCTGAACAGAAGAAGGAGGAAGTGCCGTGGGATGACCAGCAATGCTCCCAAGCTTCTGATGTTGGATGTCTCATTTAACCTGCGATGATTACGCTCTTCTCCCAGGAGAGAAAACACTCCCAATGGAAAGCAACTCACACTGAAAAATAAGTAGAGCAAAGCCCGAGGATTAGTCCACCAAGCCCACTGCGGAATGGGTCAGCCACGGGAAAAGACCCACGTGGCCAGGCCTTGAGCACCCCACTGACACAAGGTGCTGCTTCTCGGAATCCCAGCTAGGCCTACTTTTGGGAGCGAGCCTTTGCAAGCTGGGGTCCAGGCCTGCAGGCAGAGCCCTGCCTGTCTCCCCAACACAGTCGAAGATAAGTTAGGGAGCACAGCCCGAGCCCACCGGAGCCTGCCATGTCCTTCCCTTAAACACGGGTCTTAGGCAGCTGGGGCTGCAATGCCCAAAGGCCACAGTCCGGGGACTTGAACCGAGGACTTATTTCTCACAGTCCTGGAGGTTGGGTTCAAGGTCGAGGCCAGCATGTTGTGTTTCTGGAGGGCCCTGGTCCTGGTTACAGGTGTCTGCGTCTCGCTGTGTCCTCAGGTGGTGGGGAGGGCTCTGGTCTCTTCCCCTTCTGGTAAGGACACTGTTCCCTCCGTGGTCTCCCCCCTAACAGAGCCTCAGCACCCCAAAGGCCCCACCCCCAAACAGCATCCTGGAAGCTGGGTCAAGGCTCAGCCATGCACTCTGAAGGGCCACGTGTGGCCTGCACCTGTCTGTTGCTCTCTGTGTGTCCCCGGTGTCCCCTGGAGCCCTGCAGCACAGCCACCCCACACTGCGCCCCTCTCTGCTCCTCCCTGCCGGGTTGGCCAGCGCTTCAGGGGAACCTGCCCTTTCTGGAGGAGTCAAGTGAGCACCATGCTGGCGATGGACGGACTGACCTCCTGGGTTGGAGTGCCGTGGGTAGCACCGCGAGCCCCCCGCCCAGGGTGGGCTTCTCAGCCCCGGTTTCTCTGGACACCTCGACTCTAAGGTAGCTCATGACAGCCTCTCTAGTCACTGAGTTTTCTCTCTGAGTTTGTAATTCTGAGGAGAGTCTGTGATATAGGAAGCTGAGAAAAACACTGAGCAGTTACGGCGTGAGAACCTGGTGTGGTGCTGTCCACCGTGGCAGAAGTGCAGTGCCCTTGTCTTTGATGGGATCCCTGAGCCCTGGCACAGGTCCCCCAGGCCCTGCCCACACCCTGGAGCCAGCGCGGATCCCGGCCAGGCAGCCTGGGCTGCTACACTCGTCACGCCCCCCGCTCCGGGTGGGCAGGCCTGTGTGCCCGCCACCGACCACGACAGCAGCAGGTCACCCTCAGGCTGAAGGGGGCAGATTTCCCATCATGGAAGAGCTAGCATGGGCCTGGGACAAGTTTCCTATCAAAGACAGCACGGCCACCCAGGAGGTCATAGATGAAAGTGAAAAGAATTCAGTCGCAATTTCCCATAAAATCATTTCCATTTCATATAAAATGTAATCCAAGAGAGAAATGAATTACAGTAGATGGGGTAGAGAGAGAAGATGGGAGGGGAGGGGAGGGGGGATAGTAGAGGATAGGAAAGGTAGCAGAATACAACAGTTACTATTATGGTATTATGTAAAAATGTGGATGTGTAACCGATGTGATTCTGCAATCTTTGTAATGTTTTGAATAACCAATAAAAAAATAAAATTAAAAAAAAAAAATTTTGTATACGACTCAGCGTGTGGAATGACGTAAGGAACCCAGCTCAGTCGGTGTGTGACTCACAGGGGTTCCACTCCCCAGTGGCCGTTTCCAAGGACCTCACTGCGATGTGTCAGTGCTGATGAGTGACGTCCCTCCGGCCGGCTCCACGTGTGCTGGGCATTGTCACTTTTATATCTGGTCGTTCACATTTTCTCATCCCTTCAGGAGCCCCCCGGAGGCACCCCAGCCAGTGCCCACCCTCCAGCCGAACACGTCAGCACCAGGTTCAGACAGCTGAGGGGTCAGAGAGGACTGGTCCCTGGGGGGGTCAACAAGGGGTCACTCAGCGAGGGGCAGAGAGAGCGAGCTGGGACACACAGTGGAGATGTTCACCAGGACAGACTTAACAGGATGGACACCTTCCGGGTGCCACGTGGGGGACCACGTAGGGAACCACGAAGGACAGTGGCCTGAAGAAGGAGTCTGGGAACTGCCCACCTGCTCCAGCACAGCTGGCCCAGGTGGTCTTCCCCCAGCCAGGTGGGCCTCCCTGCTGCGAGCTCACAGCCTGACCAAGGGCGGCCAATCAGCAGGAGCAGAGTCCACCAGGGGCTGGGCTGCAGGGTGGATCCGTGTTAGGTCAAGGGTTCCCGGACCAGGAACAGCACGGCTGCCAGTCGGCTCAGCTACAGCTTTTTCTTTGTTTGGTTGTACGTCAGCTTGTGAGGTACACAGAAACCCTAACTGTCCAGGGTCCTCGGGATGGGAACCCCGCACTCTGCTAACACGACTCTGGCAGTGCTCAGCCAGGGAGGACGGGAAGTGGCCGGGAGACAGCACCAGGAAGCAGCCCGCTCACCTCCGTGCAGAGAAGCCCGGGAGCCCAGGGAAGGTGTGCCCAGATGAGCGGCTGAGGGGGGAGCTCAGAAGCCGAGCACCAGGACAGGGTGACCTGACAATTCCCGTCCCTCTGGGTCCTCTCTGGCCTGGGCTGAGGTGGTGTTCGTCTCAGGAGTGCTCCTCACCCTGGAGTCTGAGTAGGCCTGGCTGCAGGCTGGGGACAGGGAAGGACTGGGCTGCCAGGTGCCTGGAGCTGACCTCTGATTCCCACTGGACATCACTGCAAACTGGCAGATGTGTCTTCGCTCGTCAGTCCTCCTGGTGCTGCCACTTCTCTGCACCAGAGCCACTCACTGCACGACCTGCACTTGTGGCTTTGGCTGACGTCTCTGCTGGAGTGAGTGGCTCATGTCTGGCTCACCTCCACTGTGGGTGCAGCTCGTGGTGCGAGTACAGGGAAAGAGGTTTCTGTAGGACTGAGACCCACCACCACCAAACTGAGTGGTCTCCCATTGCAAACCGTGAAACCAGCACTGGAGTTCCTCCGTGGGGTGCAGGACAGCCTCCGTGGTCCCTGTGGAAGTTCCTGTGGCTCTTCTCTGTCCTCAGCGCTGTGAGTGAACATTCCTTACTTTCTTACCCGCTCATGCACGCATTCAGAAGTGCTCATCGGATTTCACCTACAGTTTGTAGTTAATCCAGCTGGGATCCCCAGCTCCAGGGATCAGGGCACATGTGACCAGGTCATCTCCAGGGACTTTAGCCCAGTGCTCGCCGGACACACATATCAGGGGCCAGTGAGCAAGGGCAAAGTCAGATCCCAGCCAAGGCTCCTCCAGGAGCAGCACTTACATCTGCCTTCACCCCGGAAGCACCTCTTCCGAGTCCTGGAAACTGGAACTGAACAGAAAGACACAGTCACGCAGGTGCTGAGGCACATGGGCACCCACGTGTGCACACACTTGCACACATACACAGAGACTTCAACAGCCTCAGCTTCCCTGCTGCTCTGCGCCCGCCGCCCACCACCTGGCACACTCGCGGAGCCTGGCTGAGGCAGTGAGACGGTCTTCCCTCTGCATTAGGGACCAGCATCCGTCGCTCAGGTGCTGAACAGCTGGTGAGTGGGGGACAAGCCACGGGTCGGCTCCCCCCACAATCCAGTCTTCTGCAGTCTGCGATGTGGGGTGCTGGGTGGGGGTTAGGGCTGGGGGCGGACTGTGCTGTGCTTTTGTCACAGCACCCGTCTGGCCCAGGAGGGCCGGTTCTGGCCCTCGCAGCAGCCCAGCCTCCGTGGTTTCTGAGGGCCAGCCCTGCCCAGCGGGGTAGACCCAGACTTCCAGAGAACTGAACTTCCTCTGTTTAACCTAAGAGCTTCTGGACCCTATAACTTGTTTCAGAAAGAAAAAAGAGGTGCCTTAGAAAATAGGTCTTTATTTCTAATAAAAACGAGACTCAGTCACAGAAGTTTAAGGTATTTACGGGAAGATATGCCGGGAACATCTCATTGGAGGGAAAATCTTTTGAAGAGATGAAAGGGAGTTGCAGAGCTTTTAAAAATGAAGAGGCTTCTTTTTGGAGCAGTTTGAGGTTTACACAAGAGTTAATTAGAAAGTGCCGAGGGTCCGCCCGGCTGGGCTCCCCAGCCTTCCCGATGGCAAGGTCCTGGCGAGGGCACTGCTCCCCGAGGTGGACCCCACAGCTGTGTGGCTCGCCGGAGTCCCCAGCTCACACCGGGCTGTCACTTTGGTGCAGTTGTTCCTCGGGTGTGGACTAATGCACACTGAGACACGCGTGGCGCTACCGTATCACACAGAAGATGATTTCACGGCCCTAAAACCCTGCGGGCTCCTGTCGTCCCTGCCCGTCCTGGCACCTCTGGTCTTCCCACTGTCTCCAGAGCTGTCTTTGCTCCAGCGCGCATGTGGCTGGGGTCCTAGTGGCGAGTCAGCTTCGCATCGCTGTGACCAGAAGACCTGCAGGACCACATGGAGGAGGAAGAGTGTGTTAAAGGGCTCAGTCCACAGATGGCCACTGCTGGCTCTGGGCCCATGGTGAGGCAAAGCATCCTGGCGGAAGGACCCGATGGAGGGAAGCTGCTCAGCTCATGGTGTGTGGCCAGGAAGCCGAGGGAGAGGGGAAGGGGCTGCAGGGAGATGCCCTCTTCCAGGAGCCCTCCTCTAGCTGTGCCTACCCGCCTACAGTCACCACCCAGTCGTCCATTCAGGGTAGGACACGCTGATCAGGCCACGGCTCTCACGGTCCAGCTGTGTCACCTCCGAATGCTCCACGTTGGCAGGAACTTTGGGGACACCTCACAGCCTCCACCACACATGGCATGGCACACACATGCTTCCCTTCCAGATTGGTTTCTCTCCCCTAGTAACAAGTTTGAGTCTGACCATCTCTTTGTGGATTAACAGCTCATTCTTTCATCACCGGGTAATTTCATTGTATGGATGAGCCACAGTGGTTTGTCCATTGGTTGACTCTGTCTCTTGCAAATCCTGACTCAAGTTGCTGTCAATGTCCACGTGTGGGTCTTGTGTGGATGTAGGTTTTCAGCTTCTTTGCTAAACACAAAGAGGGCAAATGCCAGATCTCGTGATCAAAGTGTGTTTGTTTTGTAAGAAACCATGTAACTGCGGCCAAGGCGGCTGGGCCAGGTTTCAGCGCCACCAGCCTAGAGTGAGGGCTCCCGCTGCCTGGTCCTGGCCAGCGTCTGCTGCGTTGGTGCTCTGGACATCGTCTGTTCCGGGAGTGGTGCTTGTTAGCCTGGAGCTGCCTGGACGTGGCTGGTCAGTGTGCTCACATTCTCCCTGCCACCTTCTTGGTGTCCAGATGGACTGTTCACTTTTCAGTGGGTTGTGAGCATCAAGAGTCCTTTTACCGTTTGGATACTGTCCTTGCTCGACATCCTTTGATCCCAGGGTGTGGCCGTCTTCTCTTTGTGAACAGCGTCCTTTGCTGATGTTTTCTCTTCCCGGATCTTGTGTTTGTTGTTTTTGGAAGTCTTCGCCAAGCTGCAGGCTGCACAGGTCTTGTCCTGGGCTCTTGGGCAGCGCTTCATGATTGTGCATCTTACGGCAGTTCTGATGATTCTAACTTAGTTTTTCTAAGGTCTGCATCTGCGTTAATAACGTTCCTGGAGTGTGGGCAGCTGTCCATCCAGCACCATTCTCCACTTCGCTCCTTGGCCGGAGACGTCAACAGCACTCATGTGCCTGCTGCTCAGTGCTCTTCTGCCGTGTGGTGACTTTCCCTTGCTTCATGACACCATGCTGTCTGCACGGGCGCTAAGAGTCATCTCCATGTCGGGTGGTGTCTGTCCCTGACTGCCTGTCGACCCTGGGCAGCGGCTGTGGGTCATTTGTGTCTGTTTCGTATGAACTTTAGAGCCAGCTGGGCATATCCAGCACGCGGAGACTCGGGTTGGGGTTGCCTAGCTACAGATCAAGTTGGGAAGGACTGGGCATTTGAGGACGTCCTCAGTCCAGCTCCATTTATTTAGATCTTCTTAGGCTTGTTCCACCAGAGATCTGTGGCTTCCCTACTGCGGATCTTTTGTTTTGACAGATTCGTGCCCAACTCTTATGTGGTGCCCTGTAAATACTGTGGTGCTTTTCATGTCACATTCCAGTGGTCCATTGGGATGTATAAGAGATCACTGGGGGCCGGGTCGTGGCCCAGTGGCCAGAGCTTGGGCAGTGTGTGCGAGGTACTGGATTTCATCCTGAGCAGGGCAAAAGAAGAAGAAAAAAGAGAGAGAGAGAGGAAAAGCACTTGGCTTTTGTATGTTAACTTGCCTCCTGCATCTTCCTTGCTTATTCATTGGTTCTAGGAAGTGTTTCTTCTTTCTTCCTTTTTTGTTTGTTTGTTTTGCACATTTTTAAGATTTTCTACAGCAACATGCGTGTCATCTATAAACAAAGACGGCTGTATCTATTTCATCCCAGTTTGTAACCTTTCCCCACTTTTCTTGTGTTATTGCATTAGCGAGGATTCCAAGGTGAGGAGAGAGGAGAGCTGGGCCCCTGTCCTGACCTGGGGAAGCTTACCGCAGCTCCCTGTCAGCTCTGATGTGACTTGGGATGCTCTTTAACATGTACAGAAGGTTCTGTTCTAGCTTTAATTTGCAGAGGGTCTGTGCCACGAATGGACATTGAACTTCTTAAACACACATATTCATGTTACTGATAGGAAATCACAAACACTGCTCTGTGGTGTGTAACACACAGGCCCACACCTTTTCTTTTTTGAATTCTTCATTTATCCATTGCTTCCATTCCTCTGCATTTCTCAAAACCTGTTCCTCTGTTCTCTGTGCTTCCAGCCAACTTTAGATCTCCTCAGCCACCAGGTCCTCGCAGGGACGCAGGTCCTTGTGGCTATGTGAAATAAAACAGGCATAGGACCGGAGGCTTACAGTGACACAGCACCTCTGTGGTTTGGAACTTCAAAAATACGCCTTGTGAAGCCCCAAGTGCAGGTGGTCCTGACCACGCTGCTTTGGCCAGGCCTGCAGGTCATGTGGTGGGACCCCCAGGGCTGCCTAGCATGCAGGGAGACCAATCCTGTGCTCAGGGCAGGAGACCTTGGCTGGTTCCTGGGGAAAACGAATGCACGGCTCTGGTAAACAGGAGGTTTTGCAGGTGAGTGTTTTGGACACAACCAGGAGGGCTCTGTGCATGTAAGTGTGCGACACACCTGACAAGCAGCAGACGGCATGGGGTAGAGGGGAATATGCGTGTCAGAGAACTGTGCTTCTCTGTGGTCACTTCAGACTGAAGAAGAGATCCCATGTGGTCTTGTTGATTGGGGGAGAAGTGAGTTGAGGCAGCTCAGGCTTTTGGGTCAGTGTGTGCCTCTCACCACTGACCGGCCATCAAATGCCAAGGCATCATCTCACTGTGGGAGCTGAGTGCCAGTGGCACTGCGGAGCGGCCAGGGCTTCCTTCCGTGGGAACCAAACTCTGGGATCCCAACCAACCATCACCCAGATGCCCTGTGTGAGTCACATGACGGGCCCCCCGGCTCACTGAGCAGCGGGCACTGCCCTCCATCAGCCGGCTGCTGAGCACTGCGTCCCTCGGCCTGAAGGTGTGCCCAGCCTGCGTCTCCCTCCACAGGCACGAGGTCTGAGTGTGAGTAACAGACGCAGAGTGAGGACAGCTCGCGCAGCTCCTGATGAGCTGAGTCAGTCCATCTCAGGGAGCCCGCCTCCCACCGCTCCTGGCGTCTGATGCTGCCCAGGGTCACTGTGCCTCAGAGAGGGGAGTTGGCTCTCCCACTGCCTCACTGACCCCTCACATCTCCTGGGCACAGAGGCCCATGGTGCCCATGTCCTAGGGGACGATGGCCAGTGTCAAGCCAGGTCCGAGATGAGCCACCCGGGCCAGCCAAGAGCTCGCCCTGATCCGTGGTGCTGTGATCAAGGGGCCTGTGGACCCCCGGGGAGGGCTGTCCTGAGTGGAGGGCAGGGCAGCTGCCTGAAGACCTGGGGAAAGAAGAGAGCCCTCGGGTCAGAGTCCACCTGAGGGTCTGCAGTCCCTGCTCTCGGCACCAAGAAGGAAGCTCAGACCCAGAGGGCCAGGGCCGACTAGGACTGCCTGCCCTCGAGGCTGGCCCTCTGGGAAGGAGGAAGGGGCCCACTCCCGCTGACTTTCCAGGTCGCGCAAAGTCCTGAGCAGAGAAAGCTGGTCTCTCCACAGTGATGAGCTGATGAGGCGCACACCCCACCACACCCAGGCCACAGTACGCATGTGCACACACACACACACACACACACTCCTGAACCACAGGTACACACCACATGTGCACACACACACACACACACACTCCTGGACCACAGGTACACACCGCATGTGCACACACACACACACACACACACACACCCCTGGACCACAGGTACACACCGCATGTGCACACACACACACACACACACACACACCCCTGGACCACAGGTACACACCGCATGTGCACACACACACTCCTGAACCACAGGTACACACTGCATGTGCACACACACACACACACACACTCCTGAACCACAGGTACACACCACATGTGCGCGCACACACACACACACACACACACACACCCCTGGACCACAGGTACACACCGCATGTGCACACACACACACACACACCCCCCCCTGGACCACAGGTACACACCGCATGTGCACACACACACACACACACACACACCCCTGGACCACAGGTACGCATCGCATGTGCACACACACCCCTCTGGACCACAGGTATGAATCGCATGTGCACACACACACACACCCCTGACCACAGATACACACAGCACGCACACACACACACACACACACATACCCCTGGACCACAGGTACACACAGCATGTGCACACACACACACACACACACACACCCCTGACCACAGATACACACAGCACGCACACACACACACACACACACACACACACACCTGGACCACAGGTACACACTGCATGTGCACACACACACCCCTGGACCACAGGTACACACAGCATGTGCACACACACACCCCACACATCTGGACCACAGGTACACACAGCATGTGTGCACACACACTCCTGGATCACAGGTACACACAGCATCTGCACACACACACACACACACACACACACACACACACCCCTGACCACAGATACACACAGCATACACACACACACTCACAAACACCCCTGGACCACGGGTACATGCAACACACACACGTGCACACACACCTGGATCATGGATACACACTGCACACACACACAGATGGGCCACAGGGACAGCACATACCAGAGACCACACATACACACGGTACAGACACAGACAGAAACATGAGACACGGGTGCACATAGCACATACCCACGGTCCATGGGTACATGCCGCAGTCTGGCTGGGCACAAACCACGAGCCACTGAAACAAGAACAAACCTTATTTTTGAAGTGCAAGAAAACACTTCACACATGCTCCCGGGGAATTCTCCCGCCACGCGGCTAGTCCAGGAACCCGAAGCCGGAAATATTTCTCTGGGAAATCCCTCCTCCTGCACTTCCCCAACCAATGGGAACTCTCGGAGAATCCCCGGGAATCCCCACGAGAACTCCAAAGTAGCATGAGAACTCAAAAGTAGCAGCCTAACAACCAATACTGTTGGCAAAGTGCCAGGGGCCATACAGACTCGGCCATGGCTCTCAGCATCTCCCTGCCTTCTGTTTAATTAAACAACAAGCAATGTGGCTTAGGGACCATGCCTGTTAGGTAGTCCAATTCAACATATGGTCCTTACCCGTCATCTGATGAGCTGACCTCTAGGCGTCAGCCTCCTGTCTTAGGTTGGTACCGCTTCAATTGGATCATACCTGTCACTGACTACTGGTCCAGCATACAGCCATACTTGTGGATAGGCCTTTGCACCAGTGGGGGGTGAGGTTCTTTGCCTCACCTCTGTTGGCCCCCAAATTTTAGACCATCACTAGTAGAAGTGAGGAGGATGCAAAATGCCATGACACTAAGCCAATTGAGGGCTCCTTTGAAAAATTGTACCACCGGTGACACCATCAGCAAAAATACTCCAGCACTACCACAATTCGCTGCACCAACAGATAGTTCACAATGCATACAAGTGATACATAGTCCAGGCAAGTTCTGCAAGGAGTTCAAAGCAGAGGAATCTGTCAATATGTCCACTTCTTCCCAAAGTAATTTGACTCCTTGATTGAGCATCACTTGTTGAGTTATTATTCATTGATGCATCAGTTTATACAGTTTGTTGTGATAACTATCGAAGAAGCTGTAGTTTGGTTTTATCTTTGTCTTCACCGGCACTGGGAAGAAGATAGGAATTCTGGCAGAGATGCTAAAAAAAATTAAGCAACATTCAAACAGGTACTAAGAAAACAATTTTCTGAACAATTTACATTATTCTGAACAGAATTATTAAATATAATGAGAAGGAAAGGTGAAAGTAAACAAACAGATCTGTTAACCTCCTTATTTGTTCACATATTAAAACAATCCTCAACAGCTGTTTACCCAATTAAAATTAAACCATTTAAATCACATGAATAATAAAAAATATTTGGATCCATTTTTTCATGAGCACTCTTCATATATGATCTATGAACATACGCACATATAGACATACAACACAAAACAGAAGTGTGCACAAATAACATACAACACATAAGACAATAGTAAAGGCCTTGTAGCTTTAAACAGGTGAAATCTCCATTGCAATGTTTAAAACTCCACAGTCAAAAAATAAAACTGATCAGAAAAACATTAACCTAGGTCTGTATGAGCTCAAAAATAAAATAGAACTTTATGATGTGGGAAAAGGCAATAATAAAATAAGTATTGAAAAAACCATCCTGGTTAATCACTGTCGCAGATGTAAGAATAGCCAAACTGGAGCTCCGGATATCAGCTGTTATGGATTTGAGTCAAATCACCTTTTTTTTGGTCTGTAGAAATCGCTTTGGTTAGTTTCTCTGGAATCCAAATCGGCTGTTGTTCTCCCTGTGGAAACACACAAACAGAACCCCGACTCCAGACAATCACTGGGTCAGGACTTTTCCATTGTCCTGTTAGAATATCCTTCCAAAGTACCTTAGGCTTATGTACATTTTTTGGACATATATGCCTTTCCACAGCACTAAGTCCTGTTGAATCCAAATTTAAAAAGTTTAGAGTAAAAAGGGTTATTTTAAGTTTATCTTTGGGGGATATATACCCCTTTCCAATTCCCTCTTTTTGCTTTAATAAGTACATTTTAATAATTTGATGAGCTCTTTCAACTATACCTTGTCCCTGAGGATTCTATGGGATTCCTGTTATATGAGTAATGCTAAATGATGAGCAAAATTGTTTAAAAGAGGTAGAAGTATAATCAGGACCATTATCTGTTTTTAACTGTTTTGGAATGCCCACAGTGGCAAAATTTTGTAAGCAATGAGCTATAACATCTTTAGGTTTTTCTCCGGCATGAAGGGAGCCCATCAAAAATCTGGAAGAAGTATCAACTGTAACATGCAAATATTTTAATTTTCCAAATTCTGGCAAGTGTGTGACATCCATCTGCCATATATGGTTAGGTATCAGTTCTCTAGGATTGACTCCAAGATTAACTTGTGGTAAAAAGGTCACACAATTTTGACATTGTTTTATTATTTGTCTAGCTTGTTCCTTAGTTATTTTAAAATGCTTTTGTAAAGTATTAGCATTGACATGGAACCTTTTTGAAAATTTGTAGCTTCTTCTAGTGTAGAGAAAATATGTATGTCATGTATAGTTTTATCTGCTAAATCATTGCCCAAACTAAGGGCTCCAGGCAATCCTGTATGTGCCCTATTATGTCCTTAAAGAATGGATCTTTTCTGTCCCAGATTAGACTTTGTATAGTGGAAAACAAAGAGAAAACAGTAGAAGAAGGGGAAATCCTACCAGCATCTTCAAGGGATACTATAGCATTAACTATATACTGACTATCAGAAAATAAATTAAATACAGAATCTTTAAACATCACAAAAGCTTATAAAACTGCATTAAGCTCTACCTTTTGAGCTGATTGTTTGGGTACTAAAAAGTAAAAGTTTGATCAGGTGTAACTATTGCTGCTGTACCATTATTTGACCCATCAGTGAATACGTTGGGAGCATTCACGATAGGGGTTTTTCTTGTCATTTTTGGAAAAACTACAGGATGCGAAGACCAAAAAGACAACAAAGGATTAGATGGTAATTGATTATCAAATGAAACATTAGATTTACACATGATTATTGCCCAAATATTTAACTCATTAGCTAACTCATCAATTTGATCCATAGTATATGGAGTAATAATTTTATTGGGAGAAATTCCAAACACTCCCTTTGCTGCTTTTATTCCTTTGAGTATTAATTGTCCTACAGCCTCAGGATACCTAGTAAGAATAGTGTTAGGAGAATAAGATAAATGTATCCACAATAATGGACCTTCTTGCCAAAATACTTGTGTAGGAATATTTTTTGTTGGTATTACAATAAATAATAAAGGCAAACTTATATCAATTCTATCCAAATGCATATTTCCCATATATGTTTCAATAATTTTCAATGCCTTTCTTGCTTCAGGCGTTAACATTCGGGGTGAATTTGGATCTGATGGACCTTTTAGGATATCAAATAAAGGTCCCAACTCTTCTGTTCGTATGCCTAGATAAGGCCTTATCCAATTTATGTCTCCTAATAACTTTTGAAAGTCGTGAAATGATTTGAGTTGATATACTTTTATTTGAATTTTTGGTGGACAGACCATGGTTGAGGATAATAGAACTCCTAAATAATTAATTGGAAAATTTAATTGTACTTTATCGCTATCTCTAGATTTTAATTTTTTAATAAATTTGTAAGTGTGGCATAACATTCTAGCAATGTGTTTTTATCTTTGTGTGCTAACAATACATCATCCATATAGTGAAATATTTGTAGTTCGGGATTTTGATTTCTAAGTGGCTGGATTACTTTGTTAACATATATTTGACACATAGTTGGGCTGTTAGCCATCCCTTGAGGGAGTACTTTCCATTCATATCTCTGATCAGGACCTTCATGATTCAGTGCAGGGAAAGTAAATGCAAAACGTGGACTATCCTCAGGATGAATTGGAATTGAAAAAAAACAATCTTTAATATCTATAGCTAAAACGTACCAGGTTTTTGGCAAAGCAGACAATTGAGGAATCCCCAATTGAGCAGGTCCCATAATAACCATCTCATTATTAATGGCTCTTAAATCTTTCAATAATCTCCATTTACCAGATTTCTTTTTAATGACAAAAATGGGAGTATTATAGGGAGATATGGAAGGTTGTATATGTCCCTCTGCTAATTGTTGTTTGACCAGGTCATGGGCTGCTTGTATCTTTTCTTTAGTCAGGGGCCACTGAGGAATCCATACTGGTCTATCTGATTTCCAAGTAATTTTTATTGCCTCAGTGACCCCTTCTGAAAACCCAGTCCATGTCTATTTATTGATCTATTTGAATTGGTGCTGCTATACCTTGTTCTCCTAATCTTTTTTCTTTCCTGAAACCTTGTCTAGCCCTAATAGTGGGCGCATTTGGATTGATGTTATTTGTTAATGTCAAACCTAATTGATCTAGGACATCTCATCCCCATAAATTTATAGGAAGATGATCCAATACATATGGCTGTATAGTTCCTTCACATCCTTCAGGATCCTTCCAATTTAATACCATCGTACTTCTATGGGAATTAGTTGCCACTCCTAGGCCTCAAAGCGTTTGAGTGGCTTGTTGCAACAGCCAATGTTTTGGCCATTCTTGACGAGATATGATGCTAAGGTCTGCACCTGTATCCAGTAGCCCATTAAATTCATGTCCTTGAATATTTAGTTTTAGCTTTGGGCGAGAATCTAAATTCAAAGACAGCATAGCCCAATCTACACCTGTGGAGCCTAATCCCCTGGAACCTCTTTCTATAGTACAGCTGGGAAATTTATCCTGTAGGCTGGGTATTATTAGTAACTGTGCTATTCTATCTCCTGGTGAAATTACTGATATACTCTTTGGAGAACTAGCTCTAATTTTTATTTCACCTTCATAATCGGGATCAATTACCCCGGGACTTATCTTAAGTCCTTTTAGGGTAGAAGAACTGCATTCTAACAATAAGCCTACTGTTCCTTGGGGAAGAGGTCCTTTTACCCCTGTGGGAATGATTTGAACTCCCATCTCTGGAGTTAGTACTGCTCTGGCGGAGGCGCAGATGTCTAACCCTACTCTACCTCTGGTTCGACTGATGAGAGATCTGATGGATAATGTGTCCTGGGCACTACCCTGATGCTGTTGCTGGGTTCCTCCAGTGCCCCGTACATTTGTGGTCATGGGCCCCGGAGCATTGGGCCCCCCTGTCCGTTTTTTGGCAATGGAGCCTGATGCCTTTCTCCACGATATCGTGGGTAAACATCTGGTCCTTGTCCATTTTTTGATAACGGAGTACCCTCTATGGTGGTTTGAGAACGGCATTCATTAGCCCAATGTCTCCCTCTATGGCATTGTGGGCAAATACCTGGTATTCTACTCCTTTGATACCTAGCTTTGTTAAACCCTCATCCTATGGGGCAATTCCTTTTAAAATGTCCTGTTTGTTCACAATTGTAGCATGTTTTTGGCCTGGCATCTAAACCCTATTGTACTGCAGGTGCCAAGACTTGCCCTTGTTCATTAACGTCTCTACATAATTTAATATATGTATTTAAATCTCCATGTTTCCATGGTCTAATGACCTCTCTGCACCAACGATTTGCTTGCTCATAAGCCGATTGTTTTATTAATGGCATTGCTTGTTCTGTATCCCCCAAAACTCTGGTAGCTGTTTGAATAAGCCTGTCTACAAATTCAGCGTAAGATT
Organism: Callospermophilus lateralis; assembly: GCF_048772815.1. Classification (NCBI taxonomy): domain Eukaryota; kingdom Metazoa; phylum Chordata; class Mammalia; order Rodentia; family Sciuridae; genus Callospermophilus; species Callospermophilus lateralis. The sequence continues at coordinate 1,758,669 of NC_135308.1, forward strand.
CATTAGCTCCCTGTATTAGATATTTGACCTTGCAAATCTCCGTGTCCTTGTAAAGTCTTCCATGCCCTAACTGCATCTGCAGCAATTTGTGAATATATAGCAGGATCATATTCAATTTGTTGCCATGACCCTCATAAGGTCCTTTTTCTAACAACATATCTAGATTTCTTTGAGGGTAACCAGCTGCTGCATTTCGCCTAGCCATCTCCATGCAAAATTCCTCATTGGCAACCTTCCATAACAAATATTGTCCTCCATTTAGCACAGATTTACACATACTAGCCCAATCTGCTGGCGTCATGTCCAAGTTGGTAATGGATTCGACCATGCTTACAGTGAAGGGTGCTTGAGGACCATAGGTTGTTACAGCCTCTTTTAACTGCTTCACTGTTTTGAATCTAAAGCACGGTGAATTCGCTGCCCTCCTGCCTGCTCAAGTACAGGGCATGCTAATCTTTGAGGTCCTGTCTCAGGATCCCATCTATCAACTACGGGGGTTGAGGGCCACTCAGCTGTCTCCATAGGTGGAGCTGTTGGTTGAATTACGCCCTCTGGTGATAGAACAGTGTTAGTAGCAGCCTCCTGTTGTAGCTTTTTCCCTTATAGCTGTTTCTCCTCTAAGCTTTCTTCCTTTAAATTTTCTTCCTCTGTCTGACTAGCTTGAGAGACCTTCTCTTTTGCATGATCTAAAATGTTTTTCTCCATGGTCTGAACCTCTAACAATTACTTAACACTCTTTCAGTTTGTTTTTTACTAATTTCTAATCTGTTATAAAGATAACGCAACCCAATAAGATAACACAAAACAAAACCTAAAAACAATGAAACAAAAACGGAACAAAAAATCGTTGTATCAATTTTCCTATTTTCTTGACATGTGAATTCGAGGTCTATCTCTATCTCTTCCTCAGGGGCGAACAACTTCAAACCTTGAGCCAACCATTTTTCCCAGTTTGCCTGAGAAAGTTCTAGGGATAGGCAGCTTGAAACAAAAACAAATCAAAACAAGAACACATTGTTTTTTAAAATGGTCACCCATTCTCTCGCCTTCCCTTCGGGGCGAGCAATTTCACTTACCCCCAAGCTTTAGAGGTTCCCCGTATGGGCCACAAATTGCCGCAGTCTGGCTGGGCACAAACCATGAGCCACTGAAGCAGGAACAAACCTTATTTTTGAACTGCAAGAAAACCCTTCACACATGCTCCCAGGGAATTCTCCCGCCACGCGGCTAGTCCAGGAACCTGAAGCCGGAAATATTTCTCCCAGAAATCCCTCCTCCTGCACTTCCCCATCCAATGGAAACTCTCGGGGAATCCCTGGGAATCCCCACGAGAACTCCAAAGTAGCACGAGAACTCAAAAGTAGCAGTCGAGGCAGATAGTAATGCCTCGCCTAACAACCAATACTGTTGGCAAAATGCCAGGGGCCACACGGACTTGGCCGTGGCTCTCAGCAGGTACATTCAGGCATGTCTCTTTAAAGGAACAAGTGATGTGCACGGGGTTCTGTGGAGACTCCTCTCCCTGCGGGGCTTGGGGGCTCCCTGGGCGGCACTCTCCCATGCCCTGGTGGAAGGAGGAGCGTCGCGGGAACTGTGGCGCTGCATGAGCAGGGGTGAGGCACAGGAGGGCACCACCCCGTCCACCGAGCCTGCAGATCCCTCTTGGGAGGGAGGGACTTGCTGTGACTCCTGGGCCCTGCACTGGGCTCCGCTCCTTCCCACGGAGGTGGTTTTGGCGCGGTCCCAGTGTGCGGCATGGTTCCTGCGGCCTCTGGGGGGTAGCACAGCGGCACCTCGCTGGTCAGCAGACCTCAGTGCGCCTGGCCATTCCTCCCCACGTCCCTGACGAGCAGGGGCGCCTGCCTTTCCTGCATGTTGCTCTGGGGAGTCCAGTGATCTGACGTGTGCAGTCAGTTGTACTCTGAGTGAACTTAAGTGGGGTAAAGAGGAGAACTGGTAAAACGTCCACGTTTCTGGTACAGAACGCATATGCATATACTAAGTTCCATACATAAATGCACACACATGCACCTGGATTTAGAAACAGCAGCTGGGATCTGTCACAGAAAGCCACTGATGGGTGGCATGGACACCGCAGGGCCCGTTTCCAGGTTCCCTCGGGGCCCAGCATGTCCCCTGGTCCTCCCACGGCGCCTTCTGGGCCTGCCTCTCCCCATGGAAGGAAGGCGGCACCCAAGGACCACACAGGCACCTGGGCCCACGCCGTGTTCCTACAGGATTGTGGCTTAGTGTCAGCAGAACTGAACTCTGTCCATGTGCCAGGCCAGGCTGCGTGCAGTGGCATTGCAGTGACCTCATGGCCTTTTCCTAAGGCTCCTCGCCACAGCTTTCCTGAAGCTCAACTTCAACACACAGCACACACACACACACACACACACACACACACCTGGACCATGGGTACACACAGCCACATGCTTGCAAAAACAATGCCATCACCCACACGTGATTCTGTGAAGCGTCACAACACCGAGCGTCATTTGTGGGAAGCACTTTTTAAAATTCCGAAGGTGCCTTTTGTGATGTGCACTTTGCATTTGACGTTGGGGAGACCAGCTGGGGGCCGCTGAGGCTGCTCGCCACTCTCACCCTTCAGATTAGCATTTTGACCTCGCAGTTCTTCGCACCTTTCTCTGAGCCACTCTGTTTACAGCACAAGGATTTTTCTTCTATTTTGGTTAGTGAATTTTGCCCATAAACATCAGCAAATCTAGCAACACTTATGCTTCACATTTTATTAATAAATGCAACTTTTCTTTGGTTTTTCCTCTTTTTGGGTTTTCTCTGGCCTCTGTGTGATAGTTCTGCCTTGCCTGTGGGACAGTGTGTTGGGTTGCTTCAATGTCACTCCTCCCGTCAGTGCCAAGGAGCCCACGGGTTTATTTGTGTGTGTGTGTGTGTGTGTGTGTGTGTGTTTAAAAAACAACATAATGGATTGATGTATTCAAAAGAGTCTAAATTCTGACGTGAATCAGAGATTTGGTTCTCGTTCACAGGTCTTCATGCTCTCCGGGCAGAGCGGGTCCACAGCGTTGTGCCAGCCCCGTGGAGTCAGGATCGGCACAACCACATCTGAAATCCACCACAACCCATAAGCAGTGTGCGTTGGTGCATAGCATTTTGTCAATGAGGAGCCATCAGGAAAGCTAATATCCATCCTATGTTCTGCAGGGCGGTTTCCAGGATGAAACAAGTACACATGTATTTTTAAATTCCCAAAACTACACAAGGCAAATCCTATCTTTATATGTGGCGTGGTCAGGACCACCACCAAGGTGCCTTGTGGCTGAGGTTACTTCGCCCACGTCCCTGTTCCCGTCTTCTCCGTTTCCCTGGCTGCCTGCAGGCACATGTGTGTGCCATCGTCACGTCACCACCTTTCCTGAAGTTCCTGGCTTTCCCAGGGATGGAGCAACTGCAGCGCAGCTCCTGGCTCCCCTCCTCGGCCCACCTGTCTCTCCACTGGGATCTCCTGGCTTCCCGGCAAACGTCCTAACGTGGTGGCCAACGAGGAAGGCCCCACAGCCCATTGCTGTTGATTTCTCCAGAGGACCGGAGGTTCTGGTGGCATCCAGGGCCACCTCCCGTTTCCAAGCTCCCCATTCCCTCTGCGCAAGTTGGCCAAGACCAGGACGAGCAGTCGCAGGCCCCAGGCACTGGGCACAGGTGGGCGAGAGCCTGGACGGGCAGAGGGAAGGACTCTGAACACATGCTGCGCAAGGACAGACGGGGACGTGACGTGGGTGCTCGCCGTGGAAAGACGGAGCCCTCGTCAATCTGGATTCTGGAGGGGGACGAGGTACGTGGAGGAGCCCTGCCTGGGCAGCGGCCAGCCTGCTGGGGCTGCAGCAGTACCCACCCCTCACGTGATGTCACTCCTCGTCCTGTGCCTCACAGTTCACCAGGTGCCCTGCTTCCCAGGGCTGGATGTGAGACTCGGCTCAGGCTTTGCCATGACCATCTGCCCTGAACCCAGCCCAGATGGTCAGCTGCTCCCTGTGGCCGGTCACCAGCACTGCACCAAGACACAGGACCCCAGCAAGGCTGAGGGAGCCAGCCCCCGGGAGTGGGGTCAGAATCCTGCACACACAGTGTGGGGCTGCGCCCAGGCCCACCGCAGCCAGGTAAGGCTCCTCCCACTGCCTTCCAATACTGGGCCCCTCTATGGACTGGCCAAAGCCTGAAGGGACACAGACACCACTGAGCTGTGCACAGTGCAGCCCACGCCCTCCTTCTGCAGGAGCCTAGGCCACAGCAACCACCAGAGGGTGAGGAGGCTGAGGAGGGTGAGGAGGGAAGAGGGAGGGAGGGAGGAGGGAGGGAGAAATGGAAGGGGAAGAAGGGATGGAGGGAAGGAGGAAGGAGAGAAAGAAGAAAGGAGGAAGGGAAGGAGGAGGGAGGGAGGAGGGGGAGGGAAGAAGAAGGGAAGGAGGGATGGAGGAGGGAGGGAGGAGGGAGGGAGGAAGGCAAGGAGGAGGGAGGGAGAGAGGAGGAGGAGGGAGGGATGGAGGAAGGAAGGAGGAAAGGGGAGGGAGGGAGGGAAGGAGGAGGGATGGAGGGATGGAGGAGGGAGGGAAGGAGGAGGGGGAGAGGAAAGGGAGAAGGAGGGAGGGACGGTGGAGGGAGGGAAGGAAGGAAGAGGGAGGGAGGGATGGAGGAAGTGAAGGAGGAGGGAAGGAGGAAGGAGGGAGGGAAGGAGGAGGGGTGGAGGAAAAGGGTTAGGGAGGAAGGAAAGATGAGGGGCTCACAGCTCCTGGGACACCCAGAGAGACCCCCGAGGCCTGGGTCGCCGTCTGGTGCCCCATGTCATTCCGCATGCCTCCCCCAACCCTCCCTGAGCACCTCTTGTGTGGGTGCCAAGTCAGGTTGCACACATTCTATTTGTGTTTGACATTCTGCTAACACAGAGGCTCATCTGGGGCCACTCTGGATCCTTCTGTCCCGTGGCTGTCTCCCTTCAGTGTTGGTTCCATCTGAGTGTCCTGGTCAGTGCATGGAGTTCATGTGAGGAACCGCCCATGAATTTTGGACTATTTACAGTTAAATAGGTAAACAGAGAAGTCGTGCTGTGAATTTTCTTGGTTATCCCAATCTGGAAAGAAAAGGGCTGCGTTATTGGAAACACGCAGGGAGACGGCGATTCCTTTCCAACTCCAGGGGTCGTCACGCTGTCCTCCTTAGGTCCAGTGCCGAGCCTCCCTGGTCTCCTGCTCTGACTGCGGCTCTGCGGCTGCTTGTCCTTCCTGCCCCGCAGGGTGTTTCTCTGGGGCCGAGCCTGGGGTCCTGCGCAGCAGCACTGGCCTTGCCTTGGATCAGCGATGGCCCAGCTGCAGGCCTCGAGGCACTGAGCCCCCGGGGGCTGACCTCCCTCTTGCTGCTTCTAAGGCTCTGCCCTAACACCTAAGGGAACAGAGGGACTGGGTCAGCGTTGACAGGGGACGGGGAGAAGCTCCGAGGACCAGAAACTCCATCTGGTGACTGTAGACCCAGAGGCAGGACGATGGCCCAGCACTCAGGGAGCAGAGATGGCGCACGGTGAGTCTCCTTCAAGTTCACCCAGAGATGGAAAGGGCCCCGTGCAGCTCCCTGCTGCTTGGCACTGGTCAGTCCCAGTGTCGTCTTCAGACCCTGTTGGTCAGCAGGGGCCAGTAGTAATGGGCCTTTCCAAGTTCCCCTAGATGGACATTAAAACGTCCTCACCGGCCATTCCTTCTCCTGCCGTCTCTCTCGGTCCCTCAAGGTCCCTCAGCTGGGCGAGGCTCTCAGCCGCAGGCCACAGCTCACCCAGAGTGGAGGACCTCAGGGAGAACCACCGCAGCAGAGCGCAGGGCTCCTGTCCTGAGCTCCCTCCAAGGCGTCTCTGTCTTCAAGTTTCTCCTCCTGGGCCCTGGCACCTGGGGGTGGGCCGTGCCCACTTCTGGCTGTGTGGGGCAGCACCTGGGCCTGGCTCCAGCCCAGCGCCTGTGGGGGAGTGGAGAGGAAGAGGCCGCATGGATGAGGGACGAGGGAGCAGGCAGTCAAGGGTAGCGGGCACTGGAGTGCAGGCAGCCTGGGGGCAGCTTTCCTGCCTTTATCAGCCCCGAGGACCGTCCCAGTGCACCCCAGGGGCTCAGAGACGCTGTGGCTGAAGGTGTTTGTACTCCTTGGACAACGCATTTGACAGCATGAGCTTTGATTCCATTCTTTGGTTCCCACACGGTGACTGTCCTAGACTATCTGACAGTTATTACATATCACTAGGGTGATTGACAGCTAGACAAGTGATGGAGAGAGACGCTTTGCATTCCGGCTCAGGGCAACACCAACTGAAATTAGCTCAGCGCTCAAGAATGCAAAACAAGGTGTGGGGGTGCAGGTTTCTGGGTCATCTAAGGTGTATTAAGATGACGATGACAACCTCTGCTGGCGTGGCTCTGTAGTTCACATCTTGAATGTATGAAATGTGTTTTCCCTGAACATTTCATCTGTACAAGGACAATCCTAATTCTTCATAAGTACAGAAGAAAATTCTAGTTCTCCTTGCTGCTGTTCCAGTTATTGACTTAGGAGCTGGCCCCAGCCCCAGGATTCCACCCTGTGGGGCTCCCCACCAACTCCGGAATCCCAAGGTGTGGGAGGAAAGCTTTTCTCCTCCTCCCTCCTAGGTTCAGTGTTCAGGGCCCTGTGAATTAGCGTGGCAGATTAACAAGAGAAGTATTAAGATTTAATCACATATGTGCACAAGGGAGTTGGCCAGGAGACGCGGGTGGGGCCTGCCTGGTCGGGCCCTGGGGTGGGGGAGGAGGAGTTGGTGTAGTGCAGGGGCTTGGGCTCCTGGCTCCCAGGAAGGTCTGCAAACCTGAAGTTTGGTTGGCTGGAGCAGAGTGAAATTTAAAATTAATTGGCTTATTAAAATGCATCTTGTTTGCAAACTGGCATTATCGCCTTAATTAGAAAGAACCTGACTTTCGAGAGCACGTAAGCCAGAGCAGGGTGAAGGGTAGGAGGACACGGTTGCATTCCTACACAGAGTGGACTTGGGTAACGACGCCATCTTGGCTTGGGGTCTCTCTGTGGGCATTTTTCTTATGTTATGCAGACAGGAGTCATCTCAGGAGGCCGGGTTGTTCTTTTTCTGGTAGGAGACAGGTCACCTTCTTTTGTGAGTGTCCATTTTCTTCTCTGGAGGGAAGCGAAGCCTGGCCGACTGCAGCTTTTCTGCAGTCCCCCTTGGTTTGAGGCCCTCCTCGCTCCCGCAGGGCCTGTTTGGGGAGCTCAGTTCTGAGCTGGCCTGCGAGGGCGTTCCGTGGCTCTGTAGGAACGTTCTCTCTGCAGACTCCAAGAGCTACTCTACCTGTCCCCCTAGGTGCTCTGCCCTTGGGTACTTCACCCTATTCCTTGGCCACCTGAGTGGTGGCCTGCAGACTCCAGTTCTGCCCTTGACCCTGGCAGAAGTCCTCATTGTCCCAGTTCCAGGGTTCCACTGAGCAGGCTCTGTTGAGCCCCCACGGTCACGCTGACCCACTGGCCCAGCTGGCATGGGTCTCTGCATGGCTCTGGACGGCCTGAGGCTCTCTGTGGAGCAGTCCGCCCTCCTGCTGACCCTCTTGCCCCTGCCTGGTCAGTGGCATCCTGATCAACTCTTTGTTCTTCCTGCCTAAGGTTCAAAGCCCAACTCAGTTTCTGTGAAAACGTGGGCTTCAGAGAAGACGGGCTGAGCTCTCCTCTTCCCTTCACCCACAGGGCAGCTAGGTCTGCCCCTTTCAGGACTGCCGGGCAGCGTCCACCTGCATAGACTCTGTCCTCCTCATTGTGGTAGCTGCTGGGACGCTGGGCAGCTGGGAACATGGGAGACAAAGAAACCCGCATCGGCACGAGTGTCCACGTCTGTGCGGGTCTGCAGGGCGGTCTGGGAGGAGCAATGGCCTTTGTCAGAGTCCTGTGACAGCTGAAAGTAACAATAAATGAAGCAAAATTAAGATGGGGACTTTCTCTTTTGTTCCTCTGGAGCTGAAGCAAGTTGATCAATACAAATTCATTTTAAAGACTCCTGCAAGCCGCAGCAATGTGTGATATTAAATCACGTGAAGCTAAAGTGGAAATTTTAAGATGGCACTTTCTCTGATGGGCACAAAAGGGCCTCATAACTACTTTCGTCTAGGAAAAGAAACCCTGGAGCAGAGTGAAATTTAAAATTAATTTGCTTATTAAAATGCATCTTATTGCAAACTGGCATTATCGCCTTAATTAGAAAGAACCTGACTTTCGAGAGCACGTAAGCCAGAGCAGGGTGAAGGGTAGGAGGACACGGTTGCATTCCTACACAGAGTGGACTCGGGTAACGACGCCATCTTGGCTTGGGGTCTCTCTGTGGGCATTTTTCTTAGTGCATCTGAATGTTTGGTGGACACCGGGGCAGAGTTCCAGAGTGGCTCCTGGCACGAGGGCATGCCGAGAAGAAGGCATGAAGGGGCCACCTAGGAGTGCAGGGCAGAGCCGCTGGAGGCCCTGCTCCTGCCTGCAGAGTCAGCCTTGTGACAATGAGTGTGCAAAAGGGAGAGATGGGGGTGTGGGAAGTGGCTGGATTTGCCAGTGTCCAGCTGGGCCATGGGAGCCCAGAACAGCGTTCCCAGGCAGGGGGAGACTTGTCTTCCCTGATCTGGCCCAGGGCAGGGCTGCAGGCCTTCTACTCCCCAACACAGCAGAGTCGGCAGACCCCTGGCCACCCTCGCGTTGGTTTCTACTGCCACCTTGAAATCAGCACTTGAATTCTAGGAGATGCTCGCGGGGGACAGAATCCTCTCACTCTGTCATTTTGAGGAGATCCTACAAACCCATCACTGCAGAGGGACCTTGTCCATAGCACTGCATCTTGTCCCCTTTGCCATCGACACATACAAACGTGTTTTGAAATGTGCCATAAATGAGAAAGAAATGCGCTTCTCTCTACCCGTGGTGCTGGTGTGAAGGGGCCTGAAGGGAAACTTGAATTCATCATACTTACACCTTCATGTTCAGAAAGACTGGAGCCTCCTTGTGATTCCTACGGTGGACCACTCTAGCTGTGGAGCTGCCACGTCCCCAGCTTGGGATCTGGGACAGACACAGCGGCTCTGGGGCTGCTGCCGTGGAACCTGTGTGCCCTCTGGCGGATGGAGTGGAGGCTCCGCAGGGGAACGGGTGAGTTTCCACCAAGAGCGTTGTCCGTGGTCCATAATGACCCTGGAAACAGACAGTTCCAGCCTTCTGCTGGCCCCGTCTGAGCAGGGCAAAGGAGGGAAATCTCCTGCTCCCCTGAGGTTTCCCAAATGGACAGAAAAGGACAGGAGAAATGACACACAGGTGAGTCACGGCGGAGGGCGGAGGGCAGCAGGTCGGAGACTGAAGGACCCGGCGGCTGAGGCTGTGGTGAGCTCCTGAGCCACAGGCAGAGGGAGGCTGAGCTGGGCGGGCTCTGGTGTCGGGCGTGGCCAGAGCAGCCAGGGAGGATGTGTCTTGCGGTGCAGGAGAGGTCCCTCGGGTCCACTTTGGGAGCTGCCCTGGGATGATGGCTGAGCATGTCTGGTGGGCACTGGGCTGGGGTGGGGACGTGCAGGCCCTGTGCCCTTGCCTTCTGACGGGACTCCCAGGTGGCCCTAACAACGTGCAACCTCCCTTCTCCTCATCAAAGGGGGTGAGAGTCGTCCCGAGCAGCTCTGGGCCCTGGGTGTCCTGCGCCAGCCTGGGGTGTCGCCATCTGAGCCCCTGCACTGTGAAGGGTGGAGGCTGGTCCTCTCCTCCCGGGGCCACAGCTGCCCAGGAAAAGGACATCAGTGCAGCTGGATCCCCAGGAAGCCCAGATGGCCTGAGGTAGGTCACCCGAGGAAGTTGGGGCTTAGAGTAGACGAGAAGGGCGGCCGAGGCTGCCAGGAAGTTAGTGGCTGAACCCGAATGGAGAAAGCTCTGGCCACGCTGGAGTCTGCTCTGATGGAAGCCGGAGGTTGGAGGAAGGTCACCCACGTCCAGCTCAGCTGACTCCTGGTGGCCTGAGGAAAGCCTGCCTGGCCCCTCACAGGGAGGGAAGGGGGACACCACACCTGGTCACCTTGTGGGCACCCCCGTAATGGGGCAGCAGGAGGGTTCTGGAAGGAGGCATCAAGAAAGAAGGAGTGGACTCTTGAAGGGCAAGAAGTGGTCACCAACAGCTCTTGACAGCAGCAGGGGGAAGGGGAGGACATCAGAGAATATTTCTAAGGATTAAAAGAAGCAGCTGGAATTTCAAACCTCAGCCAACCAGGGTCATTCCAGTGTGAGCACAAGGACTATCTGTGGACGCACAGGTCCTCGGACATTCTGCCCACTGCAGACGCCTGTTGAAGCATTGGTAAGAAGTACACTGAGAAGGCACGCAGCCCCAGGAGAGGTCTGCAAGTGGGCGTGGGCTGCAGGCCTGCGGGAGCGTCTCCAGTGCCGAACGCGTCCACCCTCGGGTCTCAGGGCTGGTTCCTTAGGGACCGTGTAAAACATCAAGGCTCACACTCATGGTGCCAGTCAGACTACACTGAGAGTCCGAGGGAAATATGTCCAAATGCACTCTACTGTCATGTGTAGCTAAAAAGGACAAGTGAAATAATTTTAAAAAGAATCCAAGGGAAGACGACCCTTTGCTGAGGCAGAGGCACCATCTTGGCCAGCGCTGGACCTGATTTGTTAGATCCCCTGCGTCAGGCTCTGCTCAGGACAAGCTGACATGATGCAGCTTGAAGGGCAGCCACGTGAGGAACTGGAGGAGTGCACACAGTTGGCTCCAAGGAGCAGGCTCTCATCACAGTTGGGCAGGGACGAGCCCTCGGGAGGGCAGAACCTGGCCACAGGCTCCTGCCTTGACCTCTCCAGGCGGACAGGAGCCCGGCTTCCTCACGCCATCACGCCCAGGCCTCCGATGTAGCGTGGAAGTTCTCTCTGGCGTTGTGTAACAGAGAACTCGGGCGGTCCTTGCCTCTCAGGACTGTTTCTGAAGCTTGCACTTGGGACCCAACAAAGGAAGATCTTTCTAACGAAACCTAAATACTAAGTCTGTGGTGTATTTTCCGAGTTCCAAGCAGAAGAAATCTGGGAATTAGAACAAAGCTTTGCTGGTTCCTCTTTTCATTTTTAAGAAGAATAAGACAGGGAATTGCTAGTGCTCTTACTTGGAAAGTTTGGAAACTTACCCAGGTGGTTAACTCCCTGTCTTCAGAAAGCAACTGTCTTATTTCTGCTTCGTGTATCATTTTCTATGAAGTGCCAGAAGATCTTGTTGTTTAATCTGCTGCTGAGTTTCAAATGTCCTCTGAGGCTCAGGGAAAAACTGAGCATTTGCCAGGGCAAATATAAACCCAACGAAAACCATAGCGTTTGGATTTTAAAAAGGCACAACACTCCCTGCCCTCCCCCCCCCCAAATAAAAAAACCAAATAGAACAACAACAGTGAGGTTCTAATATTCTTTAATCTTAAGTGAGATTTCTGACTTTTCAAACAGTTTTGTGGTGGACAGCTGTAGCTTTTTTTAAATTTAAAAACTCACCATTCTATTATATAAGGATCACCACTGAATATTCTGCTGCACATCGCTATAAGAGAAGAGTGTTTGGGGGCAAGCGGTGAGTGGGATTTTAAGCACCTAGATCCTTAGATATTTATCCACAAGCACGTCAGGTAGGCAGTGGACATAGGACTTGGAGTTAAAGTGTGGGGGAGGATGCGGTGTTTGAGAAGCAGGTATGGGAAGTCCTGTGAATGACGGGTCTCCCCATAGCTGGGCTCTGAATCCACAGGAGCCACCTCCTGGAGGAGATCCCCGGGACAGGACCAGAGGGATGACGCACAAGCGACACACCCACGTGTTTTCTATATGCAAATGGGCAGTTGTTGTGGCAAAAGGAAGTCAGAATGAGGATGAAGGTCCAGGCTGGACAGAGCATTTAGTTTGTGATCTCTAACGCTCAGATTCACCATGACAACAAGGAGTCAGCTGTCCTCGCTTCTGGCCTCTCTGTGAGAGCCACTGCTCCCTGGGTCTCTGAATGACCCCAGGGATTCAGACCCAGCTTCAGCCGTCCCAGGGCCTGCGTCCTCTGGGGCATTGGGCGGGTGCTCCAGCTGCGGGCTGCATCTGAGGTGGGAATCCGTGAGGTTCAGCCCTCGCAGGACCAAACGGCCAGCTGCGGAGGCCCTGGAACATGGCTCTGGATGGCACCGGAGACTGCAGTTTGCTGTTTCCATGGGTCCTCAGGCAGCTCCGTCCCTCCTGGACCTCCTGGACTGCAGGAGCCCTGCTCCTCAGGCTGCTGGGAGACTATCCTGCAGAGGGAGGCCAAGCCGGCAGAGCAGGGCGAGCACGTGACCTGCTGCTGCCGTAGGAAAGGCACCTGGCCGTCCAGGGTTGTGGGGACTTCCCTGGGTGGACTTGCTCTTGAAGAGGTGGACTTTCTGTGCTCCTGGCTGTCCTCAGCTGCCGTTTGCACACACTCTGCCCCTGAGGAGTGGCCTGCCTCCAGAGCTCTGGGTGCAGCATCTTGTCCCTCCACCTGACTTCTTTTCCCAGCTAGGACAGGCTTTGAGACCACGCCAAGCCTCTCGCCCTCCGCGTCTCAGAGGATTGCCTGATGTGGTCAAGGGGAGGGAAGAGCTCATGGAAGATTCAGCCCTGTGGGCACGAGTGACCCTGCCCAAGTCCAGCACCACAACTGGAAGGTCACAGAGCTGGTGAGGTTCTGTGGGGGGCCACTGTGACCTGCCTGTTGATGGGAACAGCCCTGGTCAGCTGGGCAGGTGCAGCTCCAGCTCCCCACGGCCAACTCCCTATTGCCCCAGTGTGGGTTGAGTCGGGGTCACTGTGGCTGAGGTGTGGTCACACCCCTTACCTGCCTGCCCGTGGGTTCCCATGGCTCTCCCTGGTCTTCCCTTGTTTTCCCAACTCCTGGGGGAACCAGGCTGAGACTGGACACACTGGACCCAGGCTCCTTAAGTGACAGAGCCCCTCAGCTGTCTTTCAGGAAGAGCCTAGAATCACTCCAGGGTGGGCTTGAACCAGCTTTAAAGAATGGACACCCAGGAAGAAGCCAGTTGGCTCAGCCAGTGAACTGCCAAGGTCACAGGCTCAGTATCCCCTGAGCAGACCACAGGAACTGTCCCCAAAAGAAACACGGGGACTTTGAAGAGGTGGGATGGGTCTGCACCTGCCCCAGACTCCCTGAAACACGCCCTTCTTGCCTGCGGTCAGGGGCAGCGCTGCCCTCTCCCTCCTGACACACCCACCGCTGGGGAGGCAGACCTGAGCCTTCACTCCGGACCTCACAGCGAAGCTCTTTCAGAACCCCAGGCGGGTGCTGGCTTCCGCGTGGGCTGGACAACTGGCCCTCGCTGGCCCTGGCTGCATGAGAGTGACCTAATACTGCTCTTCAGCTGTTCGCCTCTGGCCCTGAGCAGACTGGCGCTCACCCAGGTGCGCTCTCCCAGCCACGGCAGTAGGACGGGCAGCGCCGTCCCCAGGTGCCTTGCTGGAGGACACAGGGGAATGGCCACGTAGGCTCTCTGTCCCAGACAGAGGCTGCTCCAGCTGTCCTTTGGTGGTCGTGTTGGCCTCTCTGGGAGTTTCATGGAACCAGCACAGATGAAATCTCCAGATGAACAACGTCTGAAGTCTGAGTCTCAGAAGTCGCCACGCAGGACCACTCGGGCCTCACTCCAGGGCTGTGGGGGATGGCCAGCCGCAGGGGGCTGCGGAGCAGGGCTGATGCCCGTAGAGGGACACGGGCTCCGTCCCTGCCCTGTGCCCTCCAGACAACGGCAAGAGCCAGGGATTGCAGGTGGAAGGGGTCCCTCCCCTGCCAGGGGACAGATCACCCCCAGCCACCCAGTGTGGGGGCCTGTCCTGCAAGCACCACCTGGCATTCACCAGCTCTTCAGCACAACCCTGCCAGGACTTCAGCGTAAGCAGAAGCAGACTCGTTGGGTTGGTGTTCACATGTTCACTCCCCAATTGCTGTGAAGTCGTGTGTCTTCCTCCGCGTACCCTTTCCTTCCCCAGCTGGAATCCGGACGAGTGGGAAAGTTCTCTGTGCTACCCCAAGGTCCCAGCAGGACCCAGCTGGGGTCCGTGTGTTCAGGAGACTCCTGTGAGGTTTGGGGCTTTTCCAGGAGACCATGCAGAGCTCAGTGGAGAGGGGGCGACTGCAGTGCAGGCTTCTCGCTCAGGACAGAGGGTCTCATGCAGGTCCACCTGCTCCAGGTGCCCTCCAGACACCAGGGTGGGGCAGGTGGGCCTGGGCCTGCCTGAGGGCAGACAGACAGCATGCACCACACAAGACAGACGGCAAGGAGGAAGCTGCAGCCCCTGGCCTGCGTTTCAGGGGCAGTGAAGTAGGCACCTCCACACGGTGGGGAAGAGCACCAGGACGCGAGCTGGCCCCGGCCCTGAGGACGTGACCTTGGTATTTATAGTGACCTGGACACAGGCAGCCTCGTTCCCCCGTGGTCACGTCCTGAAGGACAGACGGTCCCTGAGTTGGGAGGGCTCCTGGGTTTCCAGCTTTGGGGGCGGAGTGTGCCGCACGCCCACCCCCTTCCCTTGGGCCAGGGCCGTGGTCAGGACAGCAGGAGTGTCAGAACTGGGTGCTCCAGGCTCGTGCGCGCTCTAGCCATTGACCGGGTCTGGGCTCACTGTAGCCTGGCAGCACTGCCATCCTGGGCTGCAGAGACAGACGCAGCCCACCAGTCTAGGCAGTGAGGAAGGGGGCGGAACTCAGCTTCTTGGCCAGAGAGCCCCAGCCGCGCCTCAGTGTGCCACAGCAGGGCCTTGAGGCTCCGAGGAGGGAAACTGGGAGCTACTGGAGGTCTGGGCTACTGAGGGGCATCTGGATGTCGGAGGCTCACTGTGTGGGTGGGTTGGGAGGGAGGATGAGGGGGCCTGTGGTGGGCTTTGAGCTCTCCTGAAGGCAGGGCAGCGGCTGTGAGAAATCAGGAGCAGCAGGGCCGGAGCCCAGTGCGTTCCTAGTTCTTGGTGGCAGCCGGAGAGTCCCATTTCCCCGGTAAAGGAGGATCTCATTCTGACTAAAGGTGTGTCCTCTTACACCAAGTGTGTGTGCAGAGATGGACATGGTCCCCAGATGTACACTGAGCACCCGAAGTTACAAAGCAACGCTTGTGGTGGTTGTCCCTTGGTCCCTGCAGGGGACGCATTCCAGGACCCCCACCCCCAAGCTACCAAAATCTGCAGAAGCTCAAACCCCTCTGTGGAAAGGCAGACTCTGCCCATCATCCACGCACACCTCCCCTGCCTTCCATCACCGGGTCCCTGACATCCGGCACGGTCAGCCTGCGTGAGTGGCTGTCACACTGTGTGACCGGGGAACAGTGACAAGAGGAGAAGTCCACACGCGTCAGGCACAGAGCCAACGTTTCTCTGCAGTTTGATCTACATTTGGTCGAATCTGCAGATGTGGAGCCCTTGGGTGTGGAGGGACAACTGCACTTATTTCTATGATAATCAAACATAAAATTTTCTTTCCCGGTGAGAAATCAAAGCTGCAGAGCAGATCCTAGGTTTCTGAGCCTGCAGTTCTCCATCCAGGGCCCCTGGGAAAGTTCTCTGTGTTCTGAATGCTTCCTGTTTAGCAGGGGATTGCATCTTCCTGGGGCGAAGGAGCATTTATATGCAAGACAGCTGCATTAGGATTTGAGAGGCTTAATAAGAAACAACCAGGGGCTTTTGTACTGAGGAGTTGAACTGGAAAATGGAGGTGCATAAAAGTCTCCTCTGAACTTTAGGAAGAAGAGTGTGAGCTCTGCAGAACCCTCTCAGGTGCTTTCTTTCTGGCTCTGAATGAACTTGAGAGCACAGGAGGACACTGCTGTCCTGTGC
Organism: Callospermophilus lateralis; assembly: GCF_048772815.1. Taxonomy (NCBI): domain Eukaryota; kingdom Metazoa; phylum Chordata; class Mammalia; order Rodentia; family Sciuridae; genus Callospermophilus; species Callospermophilus lateralis. Next base: position 1,774,551 of record NC_135308.1, read on the forward strand.
GGCATTCCGTGGGTGAGGTGAGGGGCTGGTCTTTGTCCCTTCAACCCCCTGGGAAAGAGTGGGCCCCGGCCAGCTGGGTCGGGCTTTGGGTATGGCTTGGAAGGCATGTATTTCTTCTTAAAAAATCACTATTTGCAAAAAAACATTGCCTTAACTTTTACATCTTTGTTCTTTTCAAGTACCAAAATTTAATGGCTATGATGTTGGTTATGATACATTTCATTTGTTAAAATCAGACTGTTTTACTTTGCATCTTAAAATTTGATGGAATGGTAATTTTCCTGGCTTTTAGTAGCTTTAAATCAAAATTGGTCAAGTCAATTTAACTATAATTTAGTAAAATAAAACATTTCCCTGAGGTCTGACGGCTTCCATGAATAATGCATCTGTAATTGCTGTCAATTAAGGTAGTTTGGAGATTTATGATGGAGGTATAAATATTTCTAAGGGGTGATTTATGGGACAGACTCAGACCACTCTACTCTGACAGCATGCAAATTACTATATGGTATGAAAAGCTAGCAAACATTTTGTATGTCCGTATCACTCTGTCCTGCTTCCTTTTATGCTGTTCTTTTATCTCTTAATTCCAATATCTGAGTTACAGAACTTTCGGGGTGAAAGGAATTAAGGCAGAATCCACTCTAACCTCTTTATTATTAGATCACACAGCATTTTAGACGTTTTGCGGTATCTTAGAGAAGACCCCGGAACTTAAGTATGCTCTGATCCCTTCAGATAAATACTGTAGCAGGAATCCCAGGAAGCATTTAGACAGGACACATTGGGTGTGGTTGCAACAGGGACTCCAGAGCAGCGTAAAGTTTGCTAACCCCAAAAATGTTCCTGGAGGCGAAAGGCGCCCATGTTTGTCCGCAGTTCCCCGCCAAGACCTACAGGTGGCGCTCCCTGCATAGGGAAGAACAGCCCTTGGGCTCTTTCCTCTGGGGCTCAGTCTGTTGGACGGGGACCTGGAGGCAGCCCTGCACTGCCCCAGCTGTCCCCCAGGTCCTGAGAGGTGAGTGAAGAGTCTCCGTCCTCCAGAGGTAGGAGGTGAGGCTCCAGGCGCTCACGGGCCAGCCTCCCTTCCAGAGCTGTGCAGGAGAGGTGGAGAGTGCTCCTGGGAGGGTCCTGGGTGCTGCCGCAGGTCTCTGGCTGTCCCCTAGAGCTTCCAGTGATCCCTGCAGTGACGCTCACTTGGGAACCGTGGGCCCAGCAGGTCCTGGCCAGTGCACCATCACCCCACACCTTGCACAGGTCCACGGGTTTCTCCTGTGGATCTGGATCCCCAAAGGGCAGCTGATCTTCAGTTTTTGCTCTGTGCTGGGTTGCCTTCCTGCCTGTGTTTGTCCTAAATGAGGAAGAGCAGAGGGTCTCAGACTGGCCCTCACTAGGAGACAATTCGAGAACTGCATACGGATCAAATGCAGTTACATCCCTGAAGCACAAAACAGCTGTGACAAGGGACGTTTCTCATATTACATTTAAAGACCCGAATTCATATCAGCAAGGCAGACAAGAGCCCGGCAGCCGCTGCCCCTGTGCAGGGTGTGTCTGGAAACCAGTCCAGGGCTAAGGGTAAAGAGCATGCAGGGGACAAAGCCGCAGCACGGCCTGTGTGCTCTGAGAGCCCCATGTGGAGGTGGGTGTCCACCTGTCTCAGACCCACAGAGAGCCGTGTGCAGCATTGAGGGCCTGGGTTCACAGTCTAGTTCCTTTTCCAAAAATTGGAAGCAAATACTACTCTGCTCTTAAGAGGGACATCAATGTCTCTAGCAGCTCAATTCACAATAGCTAAACTGTGGAACCAACCTAGATGCCCTTCAGTGGATGAATGGATAAAAAAAAATGTGGCATTTATACACAATGGAATATTACTCAGCAATAAAAGAGAATAAAATCATGACATTTGCAGGTAAATGGATGAAGCTGGAGAATATAAGCTGAGTGAAGTTAGCCAATCCCCCAAAACAAATGCTGAATGTTTTCTCTGATATCAGGAGGCTGACTCATAGTGGGGTTGGGAGGGGGAGCATGAGAGGAATAGATGCTCTAGATAGGGCAGAGGGGTGGGAGGGGAAGGGAGTGGCGGGGGGTAGGAAAGGCAGTGGAATGAGGCCGACACCATTACTCAGAAGTACATTATGAAGACATGAATGGTGTGAATACACTCTGTGTACAACCAGAGAGATGAAAACTGTGCTCTGTGTGTGGTATGAGCTGTGATGCATTCTGCTGTCATACGTAACACATTAGAATAAAATAAAAGAAGGGAGTCTTCATATGTATGTCACACCCCCGGGGAAACAGACTCAGGGGAAGTGGCCAAGCTGTCTCTCGTGCAGAGAGCCGTCCTCTACAGAGGAGGCCGGGTGGTGGCCAGCCAGGAAGTCCCAACAGAAAAGACTGGAGGTGATGAGCCCCAGGAGCAGAGGCTTCGTCTGCCATTTTAGGTGTGGCCAGGTGTCTTCACTTGAAGCCTGTCTTTCCCTTTCCTTGTCCCTCTTTTCTGTCTGTCTGTCTCTCGGCCAGAGGACACAGCTCTTAAGGAGACGGGGAAGAAGTGAAGAGACTGCAGAGCGTCAGCGGAGCTCAGCCTTCTGCAGGGCGGGAGGTGAGACTCAGGAGGTGAAGGCCGAGTTCAGAGAGCACTGAGGTGGAGCTTGAGGTGTGGGGCGACTGCTGGCGGCAAGGCCTTGCAGACAGAGGCCAGGCACAGCGACACTCCGAAGAAGGGATCAGGAGGTCGGAAGGAAAGGCTTTGTGAGCATGGTGAGCAGATGTGGCAGGAGGCAGACCAGGAGGCCACATGAGGCTACCAAGAAAGGCCAAGCCCGGGAGGTGCTGAGAAACCAGGAAGGACTCCGCCGCAGGACGGTGGGGAGCAGGGAGCAGGAAGGCCGTGCAGGGCATTAAACAAGCTGCAGGTGAAGCATGTGAGACAAATGACATGAGATTTTACAATCCACCAGACAGGGCCGAGGGTGGAACTCAACTTCTTTCCAGTGTTTGTGTCTCAGAAACGGTCACGTCCAGCATTATTATAGACGACAGTTTTCCAAAACCTGTGCTTAAAGAAACTTCAGATAGAAACATATTCTTCGTGAGTCTCAAGTGACTGGTCAAAGGTGAGATCCTTGAGAACGTAAGGTCATGGTGGGACCAGGCTGTTATCAGAGGCTGGGGCTGGAGGCTGGCTCTGCCCTGGGGGCCTCACAGAGGCTGAGGACACCCCATCCTCAGGGCCTGGGGAGGGAGCAGGCTGCTGCCTACCCTGGCTTCAGGACTTGGCCTACTTTTCTAGCATCTTGTTTTTACATGAATTGGCTTGAGTTCAATCTATTTTTCAACTACATCAAAGAATTATGCCTGTTCCTCTAATTATATGTTTGGCCTTGTTAACAACTGTCCTTGGGAATCCTGTGAGGTGGTGGCCCTGGGGTGACCGTCCTTGGGAATCCTGTGAGGTGGTGACCCCGGGTGACTGTACTTGGGAATCCTGTGAGGTGGTGACCCAGGGTGACTGTCCTTGGGAATCCTGTGAGGTGGTGGCCCAGGGTGACTGTCCTTGGGAATTCTGTGAGGTGGTGGCCCTGGGGTGACTGTCCTTGGGAATCCTGTGAGGTGGTGACCCAGGGTGACTGTCCTTGGGAATCCTGTGAGGTGGTGGCCCTGGGGTGACTGTCCTTGGGAATCCTGTGAGGTGGTGACCCAGGGTGACTGTCCTTGGGAATCCTGTGAGGTGGTGACCCAGGGTGACTGTCCTTGGGAATCCTGTGAGGTGGTGGCCCTGGGGTGACTGTCCTTGGGAATCCTGTGAGGTGGTGGCCCAGGGTGACTGTCCTTGGGAATCCTGTGAGGTGGTGACCCAGGGTGACTGTCCTTGGGAATCCTGTGAGGTGGTGACCCCGGGTGACTGTCCTTGGGAATCCTGTGAGGTGGTGACCCAGGGTGACCGTCCTTGGGAATCCTGTGAGGTGGTGGCCCCAGGGTGACCGTCCTTGGGAATCCTGTGAGGTGGTGACCCAGGGTGACTGTCCTTGGGAATCCTGTGAGGTGGTGACCCAGGGTGACTGTCCTTGGGAATCCTGTGAGGTGGTGGCCCAGGGTGACTGTCCTTGGGAATCCTGTGAGGTGGTGACCCCAGGGTGACTGTCCTTGGGAATCCTGTGAGGTGGTGACCCCAGGGTGACTGTCCTTGGGAATCCTGTGAGGTGGTGACCCCGGGTGACTGTACTTGGGAATCCTGTGAGGTGGTGGCCCCGGGGGTGACCGTCCTTGGGAATCCTGTGATGTGGTGACCCAGGGTGACCGTCCTTGGGAATCCTGTGATGTGGTGGCCCCGGGGGTGACTGTCCTTGGGAATCCTGTGAGGTGGTGGCCCCGGGGGTGACCGTCCTTGGGAATCCTGTGATGTGGTGGCCCAGGGTGACTGTCCTTGGGAATCCTGTGAGGTGGTGACCCAGGGTGACTGTCCTTGGGAATCCTGTGAGGTGGTGACCCAGGGTGACTGTCCTTGGGAATCCTGTGAGGTGGTGGCCCCAGGGTGACTGTCCTTGGGAATCCTGTGAGGTGGTGGCCCCGGGGGTGACCGTCCTTGGGAATCCTGTGATGTGGTGACCCAGGGTGACCGTCCTTGGGAATCCTGTGAGGTGGTGGCCCCGGGGGTGACTGTCCTTGGGAATCCTGTGAGGTGGTGACCCAGGGTGACTGTCCTTGGGAATCCTGTGATGTGGTGACCCAGGGTGACTGTCCTTGGGAATCCTGTGATGTGGTGACCCAGGGTGACTGTCCTTGGGAATCCTGTGATGTGGTGGCCCCGGGGGTGACTGTCCTTGGGAATCCTGTGAGGTGGTGACCCAGGGTGACTGTCCTTGGGAATCCTGTGAGGTGGTGACCCAGGGTGACTGTCCTTGGGAATCCTGTGAGGTGGTGGCCCTGGGGTGACCGTCCTTGGGAATCCTGTGAGGTGGTGACCCAGGGTGACTGTCCTTGGGAATCCTGTGATGTGGTGGCCCCGGGGGTGACTGTCCTTGGGAATCCTGTGAGGTGGTGACCCAGGGTGACTGTCCTTGGGAATCCTGTGAGGTGGTGACCCAGGGTGACTGTCCTTGGGAATCCTGTGAGGTGGTGACCCAGGGTGACTGTCCTTGGGAATCCTGTGAGGTGGTGACCCCGGGTGACTGTACTTGGGAATCCTGTGAGGTGGTGACCCCGGGTGACTGTACTTGGGAATCCTGTGAGGTGGTGGCCCAGGGTGACTGTCCTTGGGAATCCTGTGAGGTGGTGAACCCAGGGTGACTGTCCTTGGGAATCCTGTGAGGTGGTGACCCCGGGTGACTGTACTTGGGAATTCTGTGAGGTGGTGACCCAGGGTGACTGTCCTTGGGAATCCTGTGAGGTGGTGACCCCAGGGTGACTGTCCTTGGGAATCCTGTGAGGTGGTGACCCCGGGTGACTGTACTTGGGAATCCTGTGAGGTGGTGACCCAGGGTGACTGTCCTTGGGAATCCTGTGAGGTGGTGGCCCCGGGGTGACTGTCCTTGGGAATCCTGTGAGGTGGTGACCCCGGGGTGACTGTCCTTGGGAATCCTGTGAGGTGGTGACCCAGGGTGACTCTCCTTGGGAATCCTGTGAGGTGGTGACCCAGGGTAACCGTCCTTGGGAATCCTGTGATGTGGTGGCCCCGGGGGTGACTGTCCTTGGGAATCCTGTGAGGTGGTGGCCCCGGGGTGACTGTCCTTGGGAATCCTGTGAGGTGGTGACCCAGGGTGACTGTCCTTGGGAATCCTGTGAGGTGGTGACCCAGGGTGACTGTCCTTGGGAATCCTGTGATGTGGTGACCCAGAGTGACTGTCCTTGGGAATCCTGTGATGTGGTGGCCCCGGGGGTGACTGTCCTTGGGAATCCTGTGAGGTGGTGACCCAGGGTGACTGTCCTTGGGAATCCTGTGAGGTGGTGACCCAGGGTGACTGTCCTTGGGAATCCTGTGAGGTGGTGGCCCTGGGGTGACCGTCCTTGGGAATCCTGTGATGTGGTGACCCAGGGTGACTGTCCTTGGGAATCCTGTGATGTGGTGGCCCCGGGGGTGACTGTCCTTGGGAATCCTGTGAGGTGGTGACCCAGGGTGACTGTCCTTGGGAATCCTGTGAGGTGGTGGCCCAGGGTGACTGTCCTTGGGAATCCTGTGAGGTGGTGGCACCGGGTGACTGTCCTTGGGAATCCTGTGAGGTGGTGACCCAGGGTGACTGTACTTGGGAATCCTGTGAGGTGCTGGCCCTGGGTGACTGTCCTTGGGAATCCTGTGAGGTGGTGACCCAGGGTGACTGTCCTTGGGAATCCTGTGAGGTGGTGGCCCAGGGTGACTGTCCTTGGGAATCCTGTGAGGTGGTGACCCCGGGGTGACTGTCCTTGGGAATCCTGTGAGGTGGTGGCCCCGGGGTGACTGTCCTTGGGAATCCTGTGAGGTGGTGACCCCGGGGTGACTGTCCTTGGGAATCCTGTGAGGTGGTGGCCCCGGGTGACTGTCCTTGGGAATCCTGTGAGGTGGTGACCCTGGGGTGACTGTCCTTGGGAATCCTGTGAGGTGGTGGCCCAGGGTGACTGTCCTTGGGAATCCTGTGAGGTGGTGGCCCCAGGGTGACTGTCCTTGGGAATCCTGTGAGGTGGTGGCCCAGGGTGACTGTCCTTGGGAATCCTGTGAGGTGGTGGCCCCAGGGTGACTGTCCTTGGGAATCCTGTGAGGTGGTGAGCCTGGGGTGACTGTCCTTGGGAATCCTGTGAGGTGGTGGCCCAGGGTGACTGTCCTTGGGAATCCTGTGAGGTGGTGGCCCAGAGTGACTGTCCTTGGGAATCCTGTGAGGTGGTGGCCCAGGGTGACTGTCCTTGGGAATCCTGTGAGGTGGTTACTCCAGGGTGACTGTCCTTGGGAATCCTGTGAGGTGGTGGCCCCGGGTGACTGTCCTTGGGAATCCTGTGAGGTGGTGACCCCAGGGTGACTGTCCTTGGGAATCCTGTGAGGTGGTGGCCCAGGGTGACTGTCCTTGGGAATCCTGTGAGGTGGTGGCCCTGGGGTGACCGTCCTTGGGAATCCTTTGATGTGGTGACCCAGGGTGACCGTCCTTGGGAATCCTGTGAGGTGGTGACCCAGGGGTGACTGTCCTTGGGAATCCTGTGAGGTGGTGACCCAGGGTGACTGTCCTTGGGAATCCTGTGAGGTGGTGACCCCAGGGTGACTGTCCTTGGGAATCCTGTGAGGTGGTGGCCCCGGGTGACTGTCCTTGGGAATCCTGTGAGGTGGTGACCCAGGGTGACTGTACTTGGGAATCCTGTGAGGTGGTGACCCAGGGTGACTGTACTTGGGAATCCTGTGAGGTGGTGGCCCTGGGGTGACTGTACTTGGGAATCCTGTGAGGTGGTGACCCCAGGGTGACTGTCCTTGGGAATCCTGTGAGGTGGTGACCCAGGGTGACTGTCCTTGGGAATCCTGTGAGGTGGTGACCCTGGGGTAACTGTCCTTGGGAATCCTGTGAGGTGGTGGCCCCGGGTGACTGTCCTTGGGAATCCTGTGATGTGGTGGCCCCGGGGGTGACTGTACTTGGGAATCCTGTGAGGTGGTGACCCAGGGTGACTGTCCTTGGGAATCCTGTGAGGTGGTGACCCAGGGTGACTGTCCTTGGGAATCCTGTGAGGTGGTGACCCCAGGGTGACCGTCCTTGGAAATCCTGTGAGGTGGTGGCCCCGGGGTGACTGTCCTTGGGAATCCTGTGAGGTGGTGGCCCAGGGTGACTGTCCTTGGGAATCCTGTGAGGTGGTGGCCCCAGGGTGACTGTCCTTGGGAATCCTGTGAGGTGGTGACCCAGGGTGACTGTCCTTGGGAATCCTGTGAGGTGGTGGCCCCGGGGTGACTGTCCTTGGGAATCCTGTGAGGTGGTGGCCCAGGGTGACTGTCCTTGGGAATCCTGTGAGGTGGTGGCCCCGGGTGACTGTCCTTGGGAATCCTGTGAGGTGGTGACCCAGGGTGACCGTCCTTGGAAATCCTGTGAGGTGGTGGCCCCGGGGTGACTGTCCTTGGGAATCCTGTGAGGTGGTGACCCAGGGTGACTGTCCTTGGGAATCCTGTGATGTGGTGACCCAGGGTGACTGTCCTTGGGAATCCTGTGAGGTGGTGGCCCCAGGGTGACTGTCCTTGGGAATCCTGTGAGGTGGTGACCCCGGGGTGACTGTCCTTGGGAATCCTGTGAGGTGGTGACCCAGGGTGACTGTCCTTGGGAATCCTGTGAGGTGGTGGCCCCGGGTGACCGTCCTTGGGAATCCTGTGAGGTGGTGACCCAGGGTGACCGTCCTTGGAAATCCTGTGAGTTGGTGGCCCCGGGGTGACTGTCCTTGGGAATCCTGTGAGGTGGTGGCCCAGGGTGACTGTCCTTGGGAATCCTGTGAGGTGGTGGCCCAGGGTGACTGTCCTTGGGAATCCTGTTAGGTGGTGGCCCAGGGTGACTGTCCTTGGGAATCCTGTGAGGTGGTGGCCCCGGGTGACTGTCCTTGGGAATCCTGTGAGGTGGTGACCCCAGGGTGACTGTCCTTGGGAATCCTGTGAGGTGGTGGCCCAGGGTGACTGTCCTTGGGAATCCTGTGAGGTGGTGGCCCTGGGGTGACCGTCCTTGGGAATCCTTTGATGTGGTGACCCAGGGTGACCGTCCTTGGGAATCCTGTGAGGTGGTGACCCAGGGGTGACTGTCCTTGGGAATCCTGTGAGGTGGTGGCCCAGGGTGACTGTCCTTCGGAATCCTGTGAGGTGGTGACCCCGGGGTGACTGTCCTTGGGAATCCTGTGAGGTGGTGGCCCCGGGTGCTGCTTTCTGGTTTGTGCAGCAGGGGACCTGGCTGCTGTGTTCCAGGTGTGCAGCAGGCGGTGGTCTTGCCTGAGAGTTTCCCCTTCCTCAGGCTTAAACATGGCGACCTGTGGGATCTCCTCAGAGGGAGTCCAGCTCTCAGGAACCCCCAGATAGCCTTGTCCACTGCTCCCAGAGGGAAGGGGCTTGTGTGATGACCTGAATGCTGTTTGCAGTTTGTTGCACCTCTGCTCAACGCGTCTCAGAGAAGTGGTTGTGGCCATGTGATGTCGTCCTACTGTGGAGATGGTGACCTCGTGACGTCTTTGTCCCTCTCTTTCCAACCTGGTGCTGCCACCTGCTATCCCACGTTTTGCTCACGGGGCTTGAGCGGTCTCGCCGAGCACCGTGAAGGTCAGTGTCTTGGTAGTTGAAGTCTGAGCTGTGACTTGGTTCCTTTGAGGAAAGGTCTCTATAAACATCTTATAGCGACTCTGGTGAGAAAGAGACCATGTGATCTCTTTATAAAGAAGAATTAAGTGAGAGAAGGAACGCCATAAAACCAAAGTGGAACAATCACAAGATTCCCTAAGTCAGAATGAAGTGTCACAGAGGAGAGAGCAGGGGACCAGACTGGCGGGTCAGCGGGGGAGTGGGACGGGACAGGGAAGACAGCAGAATGGCCCTGTCCTGACCTTCCTGTGGGCACAGGAGAACAGGCCGCAGGAGTCTCCCCAGGACGTACACCCACCAGACACTAACCTCCCCCTCAACACAACCCGACAGTGGACAGCAGAGAGACCATAGAGGGAAGGGGACGGGAGAGAAAGGGGGGAGGAAAGGAGGACACTGGGAACTGAATCCGAGCAAACTGTGTTCCATGTTTCTTTCTAATTACATAAAATGAGCCCTATTGTTATGTATAAATCAAAAGAAATCATAAAAAACCTTAAAAAAGTGAAATACTACATCTGAGTCTTTAAGAGGCTGCAGTATCTCGATGCTTCCTTCAAGCAGAAGGAACCGTATATGGGATTTCATCAAGGAATCCAAGGACCACATCTAAGGAGGGACACTTCTGATTTTGGGGTATGTCTTGTGGGAGGAAAGTGTCCTCTAAGTGCCTGACAACCTGGAGGGTATTGGGGAGTCCTGGCCAGGTCCTGCTCCGGGGTGTGACCTTGAGGTCACCCGGCGCCCACACCCACCAGGCCAGCAGCCTCCCTGGCCAACGCCCCTGCTGCACCAGTGGGCTCTTGGGGCTCAGCACCGTCAACCAGGAACGGCCAGGAGGTGGAGGCAGGGGAGAGGCACCTTGGGAACAAAAACCAGCGAAAAAGGAAGAGAAAACTGACCACGCGGAAACGCGGAGAAGAAAAAGACAGACGTGAAGAGTCCTCTAAAGAGTGAGGCTGAGATGCCCACGTGGGGCAAAGGGCGCAAAGGAAAGGCGGAAGCAGAGGAGAAGGGCGCCCTCCTGGGCAGGTCTGCGCAGGACGCCCACTCCAGAGGCTGCAGGCTCCGTGAGCGACTGCGCTTTTCACCCAGGTCGCGGGCTCTCTAATTGTCTGCCATCTTGTCCAGAGTTGCAGAAGCAGGGGCAGGGGTTAGGGCTCTCCTCAGGCGTGGGAGAGTGGACGTGCTGGGAGGAGGTGCAGGATGCCCCCAGAGGTTCTGAGCACAGGGCTGGCCCCCAGAGGGTTCTGAGCAGAGGGCTGGCAGTGGGGACATCTGGCATGTTGGTACCGAGGGCAGGGGCCTGGGATTCGGGATGTTCAAGGTGTCCCCACCTGACAGGCAGTCCTGGGGATGGCGACCTGGGCTGGAGGCCAACTCCGTGCTCTGCGAGTCCAGGGGCAGTTGACCACCCGCCTCTGTCGATGACTCGGGAGAATAGGTGAGTGTTCTGAGGCCCCGGCACAGGCTCCGCCGGCAGTGAGGTGGGCTCGCACAGCCCTGCAGGACCTGAGTGGCGTGTGCAGGGGCCTCCTGCAGGGACCTCAGGGACAGGCACAGCAGCGGGAGACGATGGGGACATCTCATTCCTGCTGGATTGCAGGGTCCAGGCCAGAACAGACAGTGAAATCGGGGAGAACTCGGGGTTCGGCTGGCACTGACCATCACTGGACCTTGCTCATCAGCCTTGAGACTGACTTGACTTATGACAAAAGGTGACATTCCCACTCATTCCATAGGGGGGATTTCATTTCTGTGGCCTTGATCATCTGTGCTGCCTTTGTCACCTCTCGTCCCCTGTTTATGAGGCTTTATGGTGCCCACTCCTGTTGGGAGATAGAAAGTCACTCAGGTCGCTCTCTTTGCAAAGCTGTGTTTAGATGACTTCTTATTTTCTAATGAACATTGCTAATGGCACTGAGGAGTGAGAATCAATTTCTGAATCTAGAATGAGGCAGGAGGAGAGTGGGTGTGTTATGTGGTTGTGCTACCCGTGAGTGAAGTGGGTTGGGTGTGTTATGTGGTTGTGCTACCTGTGAGTGAAGTGGGTTGGGTTGCATTATGTGGTTGTGCTACCTGTGAGTGAAGTGGGTTGTGGTTGCATTATGTAGTTGTGCTACCTGTGAGTGAAGTGGGTTGGGTTGCATTATGTGGTTGTGCTACCTGTGAGTGAAGTGGGTTGCGTTATGTGGTTGTGCTACCCGTGAGTGAAGTGGGCTGGGTTGCGTTATGTGGTTGTGCTACCCGTGAGTGAAGTGGGCTGGGTTGTGTTATGTGGTTGTGCTACCTGTGAGTGAAGTGGGTTGTGTTATGTGGTTGTGCTACCTGTGAGTGAAGTGGGTTGTGGTTGCATTATGTAGTTGTGCTACCTGTGAGTGAAGTGGGTTGTGGTTACATTATGTAGTTGTGCTACCTGTGAGTGAAGTGGGTTGGGTTGTGTTATGTGGTTGTGCTACCCGTGAGTGAAGTGGGTTGTGGTTGCGTTATGTAGTTGTGCTACCCGTGAGTGAAGTGGGTTGTGGTTGCGTTATGTGGTTGTGCTACCCGTGAGTGAAGTGGGCTGGGTTGGAAGTCCTCAGCAGACCTGAGGTGCCGCAGGCAGATCTGACCTGTAACAGGGCTAGAGAGCTGGGTGGGTGTGCAGGTCCTTCCCTAACAATAGTGGTGGCATTTCCAGGCAGTCTCCAAGTCACCAGAGTGTCAGGTTTCCCGAATCCCCTCTTGCTCCTCACAGGGCAGAGCTTTCGAGCTGAGGTGTGTGCTCGTCATTACAGGTGAGAAGGATGGGCGTATGTGGGGCAGCCAGCACGTGCAGGCATAATGAATGACAGGAACAACCAAGGAGCCCCCGGTGCCTGGCAGGGCCACCGGGAGTCCCACCCTGCTCTGGCTCAGCCTGGTGTGCTGTGAGAGGCCCGGCTGCCCTCAGTGCCCTGTCTTCCCAGCTAGCCTGGTCGCATCGTTGGGGGTTCATCCAAATGACCCTAACTGGAAAGCTCTGCCTGTTTTTGACAAGGAAGAAAATACATCAGTGAAACCAACTTCATTCTAGAACATAATGAAAGTGGGTGACATCATTTCACCAAAGAAATGCCACCAATTCTGCTTTAGGAAATGGGATGGAGCTTATGATGGTGGTGCATGCTCTGCATCCTTAGGTCTCCCCAAATCCACGGGATGGAATCCTAGGCCTTAATGTGGGGGCAGCTGGAGTGAAGCTTTGGGAGGAGGTTGGTGGACATGAGGTTGGGGGCAGGGCTGCCTCTCCCTCTGGGCCCCCACGTAGGGGAACCAGTGAGGAACCAGGGAGTGGCCCTCCCCAGACGCCGGTCTGCGGGATCCTGGTCTGGGGCTTCCCTCCGGACTGCGGGCAGAGGCTGTGTGGGTAGCCTCGTCTGAGGGTTCTGCTGCAGCTCCCTGGTGGCCCCTCTGTCAGCTGGCAGAGCTTTGGAATGCCCTCAGGCACAGCTTAGGAATCCTGGGCACAACCCAGCAGCGGCTCTATCAGGAAGGACTGTTGTGTTGGCCGGCAGGGTGGCCAGGATGCTGAAGACGCAGCGTGGTCCCAGGGCAGAGAGAGCCTGGAGACCACAGGGACCTCCCCGAGGAAGCCCTGGAGGACAGGGCTGGCCAGGCCTCACCACCACCTTGACCTTGCTCAATCTGCAGACGTAAGCATTCTGTGGGGGGAGTCGGAAAACGCTCTATTCCAGAAGAGCAGAGCTGGCACCTCACCCCTCAGAAGCTGCCTACAGCAACTATGGCGCCCGCAGGGCTTCCCGGGGCCGGCCAGCAGGGCAGCCTTCTCACAGCAACCCGTCAACGGCTTCTGAGGTCACCCCGTGAGACCTGCTCCTGATGCTTCTCTGCTCGTGGATCTTCGCCTGCTCAAATAAACCCTTTGACGTTTACTGTGTCTCAGTTTATCTTTCATCAACAACTACAAGAAGAGATGAGGAAAGGCCCGGAGACCTGGGCATGGCAGGGCCCGCCCTGACCCTCATCTTCCTGTCCTTTTCATGGTAGCGGCCACGTGTCTTGGGAAGCACCTGGTTCTGTCTTCACTAATGAGGGCAGCAGGGTCTCTCTCCCCAGAGACGGGGTGCCCTGTGGCCAGATGGCAGTGACCATGGAAGGAGACGGCCACTGATAGCGATGTGGCTTGGTGTCCGCCCCGTGTGGTGGGTCTGAGCAGGACAGATGCTGCACGTCAGAGGACCCCAGAGTCTCAGGTTTGTCCCCACTAGGGAAGGTTCAAGGGAGGCGCTGAACCCGCCTAGGTGTGGTCCTGATAGCTGACCCCCATCCCAGCGAGGGAGGGGCAACCCTGTCTCCTACCCACATGGAGAAGTACAAGGGATGCTGAAGGAATGACGGCCTCCCTGGGTGAGCACACAGGTGACCTCTGAACAATGACCCACGGCTGGACAGCAGCTGCGGAGGGGTGCTCCGGGGGAGAGGGGCTCCATCCTCCTTCCCCAGGGCGCCTGCTCCGCCCCCTGGCCACCCCAGCTCTTGGCCCCACCTCTGCAGGGTGCCTGATCTAACAGAGCTCTCTGGGGCAGTTAATGTGAAATTCCACGCTCCTCTTCTTCTGGGATGAGCACTGAGCACAGAACTCGGAGAAAGTTCTGGAAGCGGCAGTGGGCAGGTGGGTGCAGGCAGCTGCTGAAGTCAGAGGCCAAGCAGGGCTCTGCCCACCACCAGGGACCAACCACCCCAGAGCTTCCCCCTGGAAGAAAGGGAACAGCCTCTACCTCCGGTGGGAGCATCGGCCTCTGGAGCAGGTCATCGTTCCCTCCTGTGTCTGCAGGGTTGACAGAGGCAGGTGCTCTGCAGAGCTGAGGGAGTGACGAAACAAGAGGCAGGGTGACGGCTGATCCCGCGGGCTTGGTGAGGGCCTGGGGCCACCTTCGGCCCAGCGCCTGTCTGGATGCTGCTGCGAGGGTGCTTCCTAGGGGAGACTAGCACCTCCTGCAGTAGACGTGGGGATAAACGGTGGCCCTCCACGTGCGGGGCCTCACCACTCACTGGTGCCGGAGGGGAATTCTGCTTGCAGAGGGATCTGGGTCTGCCAGGCTGCCCTGCAGGGCTGGGGTTTGTTAGCCCCTGCAGTTGGTGAGCCCACTCCCTGAAATGTTGCCACCTGTTGTCTCCAGACCTACCTGTCATCCACCCGTCTGTCTACCTGTGCATCCACCCGTCTGTCCACCTGTCATCCACCCGTCTGTCCACCTGCCATCCACCCGTCTGTCTACCTGCCGTCCACCCGTCTGTCTACCTGTCATCCACCCGTCTGTCTACCTGTGCATCCACCCGTCTGCCTACCTGTCGTCCACCCGTCTGTCTACCTGCCGTCCACCCGTCTGTCCACCTGCCATCCACCCGTCTGTCCACCTGCCGTCCACCCGTCTGTCCACCTGCCGTCCACTCCTTCCTCCAGCCTCTGCCCCGTCCTCCTGGGACCCTGACAATGGGGAGGACCGCTGTGGTGGGAGCTTCCTGGATCTTGCTGGCTGTGCTGCTCATCTCCCACTTGACCACTGTTGGGTCATCGTCACCAAAGGCAGGACCCTCTTTCCCAGCTAGTCCTTAAGCTCCCAGGGAAGGGCTTCCCACCCCCAGCTGCCATCTGCCTGCTTGGCCCAGGCGCCAGGGTCAGGTGACTCTGGGGTCTTGTCAGCCTGCAGGGTCTGCGAGTCAGCAGGGAGTCCAACCGGTGGATGCGGAAGGGATGGTTATTTTGGAAAAGAGACCAAAAAGGTTTCCACAGAATTTGTTCTTAGGGCTCAACACACAGTTTCAAATAAAAACAATTTTAATTTCAAATCAAAAACCAAAATACATTAAACATTTTCTTTAGAAGAAATTGTTTGGCAAGTAATTTAACAAACAAGCCTGTCTCTTTTGCCCTGTGCAAACTCAGTGTGCCGTTAAATTTATATGTCAGCCTAGCCAGGCGGGGCTGCCCAGTCCTGCCGGCATTTCCACCCAGCCAGGTTGGCGGGACCTGAGGCCAGCACACAGGGGGCACCTTCATGGCTGGGGTTAATACTTATTAAAGTGCACATGTCTTGGGTCCAGGACGAGTAGAGCAGCGTCTGGTGCACATTTACTTTCCATCTCTTCAGATTCGCCTACTCAGCTTCTGGCAGGAATCAGTTGGAAAACCGTGCCCTGTGGGTCTGTCAGAATCGCCCTCTTGGGTCTACTTAGCAGGTAGGCATGATTCCAGATGGGAAGGTGCCCTTTCCCCTCCTGCAGAGACTCCGGAATGCCCGCCAGTTCCTGCATGGATCAGGGACTGCATTGGAGGGGTGCATTTCTGATGTGGTGACAGAATGTTGGTTGGAAAGAGACGGAATCCGCCTCTGTCAGGGTACGGCGAAGCACAGGCAGTTAGTGAAAGGTGGCCTCGGATCCTAGAGCTCCTGGGATGGTGGTCACCATGCCACCTTTGGAGTTTTCTGCCTTTGATGCTGGGCTTTATGGCTTCCAAACGAGTACCCAGTTCCCAGATGGCTCCATGGCTCAGAGAGCTTATCTGTTAAGCAGGGGCAATAAAGGTAAATATGTGACAGTGTGGAGAGATCCAGGCCAATGAGTAGAAAACAGAATATTGTTCTCAGTTCACATCAGCTATTTTATTCTAATAATTATGATTATTTGATAATAAAAGAGGCTCTTTATGCATAATTAACAGATTACTATTAACATAAAACTAACCTATGTCACCCTGAAAATCAGCACCATATAAAGAAAGATAAGTGTTAACAATTCAAATCTGGGTCAAAACAAGACTATGCATTTTTAAACTGAAGTTCCACTATTTATCTGTGTTCTGGAAAAAACATGAGTCAGAGCACTTAAGAGAGAAAGATAAAGAATTGGAAAGAAGAGGGTAAAGGAATCATGCTTTGTGACATTTTGTGTATATGGAAGGTACAGAGTCGATTAGAATTTTAGAATCATGCGGTAAGTCAGCAGGACCCACGTCTGCATGCAGCCAGCACCTCCCTTGTCCTGGAGAAGCCCCCCCACCACCCCGTTGGCTGGAGCACAAACACAGGGCAGGAAGGCCGAGCGTGAGTGAGTCCTGGTGGTGGGGAGGCCGACGGGGGACCCACGCAGCCTGCACCACCTTCACCAGGGTCCCTTCCGATCACTTTGCCCATTTAACACACAGTGTCCCGTGGGCTGTGCTCTCTGCTGCATTTGTCCTGAGAAAGGGGGACATGTAGCATGAACTAACTTGGACAGGGTCACATGACCACAAGTCTCTGCAGTGGGGTTTCAGTCAGTGGGGACCTTAGCCTCCCACCCTCTTCCTTCTTGCCATGCTGGGGTTGAACCCCGAGCTGTTCCCCAGGTGCACCCCGGCCCCACAGAGCCTGCCCCTGCCCCTGGCTAAATGGCCTCTCTGAGCTCTCCATGACAGTGGGCACTCTCAGCACCGAGGGGCTCTTTAGGAAACCGCCTCGTCAGGGCACAGCCCTCGTGTGTTGGAGCAGCACCGCGAGGTGGTCCTGGGCACGCTGGACCAAGTTACGCTCCCGACACCAGGAGCTTTCAAAGTGCTTCCAATCCCCTGGCCCTTCCACAGCGGGGACAGGTCCAGCTGCTCTGCTCCCCTCTCTTCAGAAATTTGGACATAGAGTTTCAAATCTTGTGATAACTCGTCAGTTTCTGGGAGTCATTTTATAATTAAATTTCCAGGTTTTCTTGTTTTCAATTTGTCCTGATTTCTTTTCTCCATTAAAACCCTGAACATCCTAGGTCACTCTTTTGTTTTTCATTGGTGCCTTATAATTATACATAGTATTGAAATGCATTCTGCCATCTTGGCACATGCACATAACATAGATGGGTGCATGCCACCCCCAGAACATTCCCGCCTCCTCCCTCCTCACTCCCACGATCTGCTTGCTCCCTTTACTTTCTAGAATTTCTACACTATGAAAAATCATGAGTTTTTTGGCTGCAATCCTCTCGGCACTTTGCAATCCCTCCACGAACAGGAGACTCTACTACTCCACGGCGTCCTAAATGCTTGACAGGCAAGAGGTTGCGTCTCTCAACACGCGCCAGGCTTCCTGGACTGGGGCGCACTTCTCGGCACCTCGTGGTGTGGCTGCTGCCCTTGCACATGTCTGCATCCCCCCGGGGATTTCAGTCTGCTCCTGTCACAGGGAAGCGTTTGCACCTCTACTTGCTTTGGTCAGCTCTTTGGGAGGTTTTATCTGCTGACCACAGCTTCAGCACATGAGGACCTCTAGCAATCAATGAATGTTCAATGGAACTAAATTAAATGAATTACGCTTTTAACTGAACAACAGCTCTCTGTCCCTGAAGGAGCCATAGCCGTTGTCATACCCGTCTCTTTCTGTGGTTGAAGACAAGCACAGAACACACGCAGACAGGCTCACATCCATCTGGAATGGAAATATTTCTTGGATGTTACACGAAAAGCTCAGGCTACAAAAGCATAAATAAGCCTCCAGGACTAGGTCAGACCATAGCTTCTCCTGGACAGAGAAGGTATTAATCAGCGAGATGAAGTGGATGGGGAAGGTCATTTGAAACGATAAGGGTTGATATCCAAGATTGATGAAGAACTCCTGCAACGCAGCACAGAGGAGGAGTGGTCAGATGAAAAATGGACAAAGGGTTGAAGCAGACTTTTCTGCAGAGAAGACACGCGGGTGGAAACAGCACCCGGCATCTTGGCCTGTCGGGGAGCCCAGTCAAAACCACCGGGACACCCACCAACGTCCATAGGCAGGTGTTGGACAAAGCCAAAAGACTACAGCCATCAGCAAGGGTGAGCATGAAGGAGCCCTGTCCCTGTCCTGTAGAGGACACTGGCGCAGGCCCTGGGGAAAGCAGTGTGCAGCTGTCCAAGGACATTAAAAACAGGTCTGCTGTGACCCAGCGTTCACCCAAGGGATGCGCAATCACCCCGCGAAGACCGCTGCACTCCACGCTTGCTGCAGCTTCTTCACAACCACAGAGAGAGGACTCGGCCCACGTCTGTCAGCAAATGAGCGAGCAAGGAAAGCTTGATGTGCTCATGCCTCACGCGCTCAGCCTTCGAAAGGAAGAGCCATCTTTCATATTAAAGTGCATCAACACGGAGGATATCACGCTAAGTGAAAGAAGCCAGATACAGGAAGACAATTTTTTTTTTATTTTTCATTTTTTTAAATTTGCTTTAATTATTTATGCATGACAGTAGAATGCACTTATATACTTTGGTGTATCACACATAGATGGGATATGATTTCTCACTTTCCTGAGTGTACATACTGTAGCATCACATTGGTCATAGAGTCACATAGATACATACAGTGATAATGTCTGTCTCATTCTACTGTCTTTCCTATCCCCACATCCCCTGCCTTCCCCTCCTTTCACTTCTCTCTCTACCTAATCTAAGATAACATTATTTTTTTTTGCATTACAGTTCTTAATACACACAAATACCACACTTTTTGTATTTCTGTTTGTATGTAAAGTATGTTGACATCCAATTCAAGTCTTCATACATGTACTTTGTATAATGATGTCCATCACATTCCACCGTCCTTGTTACTCCCTTCCCCTCCCACCTCTCTTCCCTAGAATTTATCTATTCCTCCCATGATCTCCCTCCCTATCCCACTATGAATCAACCTACTTGTATCAGATAAAGCATTCAGTATTTGTTTTTTAGGAATTGGCTAACTTAGCATTATCTTCTCAAATGGCATCCATTTACCTGCAAATGCCAGGATTTTAATTCTCTTTTATTACTGAGTAATATTCCATTGTGTATATATGCCACATTTTTTTAATCCATTCATCCACTGAAGGGCATTTAGGTTGTCTCCACAGTTTAGTGAATTGTGAATTTAGTGAATTGTGCTGCTATAAACATTGATGTGGCTGTATCCCTGAAGTATGCTGTTTTTAAGTCTTTGGATATAGTCCAAGGAGAGGAATAGCTGGGTCAAATGGTGGTTCCATTCCCAATTTTCCAAGGAATATCCATACTGCTTCAGGAAGACAAATATTGCAGGAACACTCACTTATGTGTGGAACCTGTAAATGCGTAAATAAATACACACAGCCAGCTATATATATAGAGAGAGCAAAATGGCGGCTGCCAGGGTGGTTTGGGATAGGAAAAAGGCAGATGTGGGTCAGAGCACAAAGAGTAGAAGATATGCAGGATGGACATGGGCAGAGACCTAATGTGCAAATGGGAACCACAGTTCATAGAACCGAGCTGTGCCCAGATTCCTGCCCATGAGCAGATCTTAGCTGCTCTTGCCACAAAAGCAAACAAAGAAAACTGTTCACTGCAAGAAGATGGGAATGTTGATTTGCTTCACTACATTAAATATTTTATTCTCTCTTTGCATATGTTAAAATACCATTTGTGCACTACAAGAGCATGCAATAAAACTTATTTTTAAAAATTGACAGGGAATGGAGAAGTTTCAAATAATTTATACCTGTGGGTGATCCTTAACAATGAACAAATAAAAGCAGACTTTTGAAAATATCAGATTACTTTTATTTTAAAGATCTCAATGTTTTATTCTCAGGTGCCTATTTGGATAATATGGGGGAAGTGGCACAGAGTGGCAGTGTGCCACATCTGGCAATGTTTGTGGAAGGAGACAACGGTTCTGGCTGGCCAAAGAGCTCAGGGTGGACACCGGATGCAGGAAACTTGAAGTTCTCAACCCACTGGACTGTGTGCACTTCTTCAGGAAAGGGTTTCATTTAGCTTGTGGGATCTAGCTGTTACATGTTATAGGGTGACTGATACCACAAATCACGTTTCAAATAGAGCATGGCTGAGAGTTACCCAAAATGAAGTCATCTTAGTTGTATTGATGAGTTTTAGGGACTGTATTTTTTCTTTTCTCAGTTTATTTTTAATTTATCCAATTAAAAGAGCTCGATTTAGTTATGATAATCAATGCTAAACTCACTGTGGCTTCATGCATTGATGCTGCTATTTTACAGACAAAGAAACTGGCGGGGACTTGGCTGTTTTACTCAGGGTCATTGCTGATTTTTAGTGATTACTTCTCAATGTTTGTGATTCAGGAAACTCAATGAAGTTAATAAAAGTTGCTTTAATAGCAGTAGCAATGTTTTTGACCACGTCGTTTTTTCGGTAATTCTGTCGGTTGGAGTATGGGTGCATGGGTTTTGTAAGGCAGCTGTTACACATTACCATACACTTGATGGCTTGGAACACAGGAAGCTTATTTTCTCACAGTCTTGGAGACCAGAGGTCCAAAGTCAGGATGTGCAAGGGCCGTGTTCCTGCTAAAGGCGCCCAGGGAGCCTCTCTGCAGCTGCTCCTGGACGCTGGTGGGCTCTGGCAGTCCTTGGCAGTTCTTGGCTCACGAACTCGCTGCCCTAGTCTCTGCCTCTGGCATGGCAGAGCCTCCTCTGGTGTCTGAGCTCCTCAACTCTCCATCTCCTTTCTTTCATGACGGCACTTCCATTAGATGTAAAGTCACTTTAAATCCAGGAGGTCACAATCATAGGAACCAGGAGTTGGGACACTTTAGGGGACACTCTTCCACCTACTAAAAGAGGTCATTCATTTCTTTTTTGCAGCTATTTTAGCACATAATTATTGCAGGCATCAGAAATCGCATATAAATCTTGCTTGAGGTCAAACACCATATTTTAAATAATGTATCTATTATTTGCATTCCAATGATTTTTAAATGACTTAAAGAGATCTACTTTTTAAAAAAAGCACTGAATTTCTGACAGCCAAGTTCAAAGTATGAGGAATCTCAGAGAGAAGAAGAAACGAGGCATTAAAATTCACATCCAAGGGTACTTTACATAACCAGCCTGCACTCTACTGTGGCCAAGGCAAGACGGGAGTCTCAACACAACACAGAGAAAGTTAAGTGTACTACTTTTCCTAAGAAATTCAGCCTAGTTAATGGCACTAAAACCCAGAATATAATTGTTGCATGAATAGTTTTATATAATGACTCAAATAAAATAAAGAAAAATAAGGGATCGTGACTCTGAGAGCACTCAGAACTTGTAAGGAAATGGAAACCACGTCCAAGCATGCATCATCCCGCCTCTACGGCAGCTCAGAGCACACCGCAGGTGGCTGCACCAGGGACATGACATCTGGAGGGACCCACGGCCCAGAGGGTCTGCTGCCGACGTCCAGTCTCTACCTCTAGCTCCAAAAGGAACAGAGAACCCCAGGCAGAGCCTGGTGTGAAAATCAGAAAGGAAAGGAAGACACTTAGAGCATGGAACCCTCGTGCCTGAGGGGGGTGGACCACCCTGAACTTGGCGTGGAAATCCCACAGTCTCAGCCACACCCAAGAGTCTAGCAGGATGCCAGGCAGATCGGAGGCAGGCGCTCCCACCCACATGGCTGCGTCAGACTGCGGGAGCTGGAGGACCTGCTCGAGGCTCAGGTGGAGGGGCCTGGCCTCCCCTCCCGGTGCTGGCAAGCTCTCCTGTGTGAGCCCCCCCCAGCACTTCACCTGCTCTTCAAACAGTGATGGCTCCTCCCTTCACTCCCGGCTTTCCAGGCTGTTCTGAGAAGCAGCTATCCCCAGAAGCCGGCTTCCCGGGGTGCCTCCGACTGGTCCGGCTGAGCAGTTCACAGCTCTCTCTAACTGGACGTGTGCAATTAAGGAAGAGTGCCGGTGCCTGTGGTCCTCCTCACTCCTCCAGACAAACCCTCCTGCACAGTGAGCACAGGACTGCTGTCTCTGACGGTCGCCAGCTGTGTGTTGGAGGCACTGGTCACCCTGCAGGACAGAAGAGCTTCCCCAGCGCTCCATCAACTTGGGGTTGCCTTTGGGGTCAACATGCTTTTGCTTTAGCTGGACCTCTGCTGCGGGTGTGGTTGGGAAGTTCCTGGTGGCAGTGTCTCCAGAGCTGCCACCCCTGGTTTGCGTGGGGGTCCAGGCCTCCTGCCCAGTCCTCGAGTACCCTCTCTTGTCAGCTCCTGCGCACCATGCCTATCTTTCACACTTGGGCCTACTTTCCTGCAAGGAGCTAGTGTACTTCCTGGAAGTGGACATTTTCATTTAATATGAACTAGAAGAAAGGCAGATCCGAATGTTCCAGTGGCAGTGGTTTTAATTTTTTTTTCTTGTGAATGATGGGGAATTGCCTCATCAAGTGCCTCCCGGTGGTTTGTCATGAAACGAAGAGCCAGGCAGCCGCAGCCCCGAGACGAAACAGTGCTGCCCGTGCCCAGTGCCTCTGCATCCACTATGTTTGATTTTTAATTGACTCAAAGTAAGAAAAACTGAACCAGAAGGTTCTCTAGGAAAGTGACCTCAGACATGAGGTGGATTGTTACCTGAATGGAGGTCCCGGGAAGCCCATCCCTGGCTCTAAGGGGACGGCCACGCCCTCTGTATGCGGCAGACGTGGGTGGGATTCCTGCAGCTCCTGCCTGGGTCAGCCTGATCTGAGTGCAGGGATGAGAAAGCCCTGGGAGGAGGTGGAATCCGTGACACCCACCAAGGGGGACGCGCGGGAGTTTCAGGAGGACGTGACAGGCGTGCTGTGGGAGCCAGAGGTCCTCTCTGGACACAAGAATGAGAGCTGGCACAGCGTGGGCTCTGAAGCTCAGGGCCAGGTCTGTTGGCAAGGCTCACAGGGTCTCGGGCTGCCCAGAGACCCCTTGTGCTACCTTAGCTGAATTCCAGGGCAGTCAGGACCAGGAAGGGAGAGACCCGGGGTGGGGTCACATGGGTAGTCAACGCAAGGACCTGGGCTGCAAATCTCCCTGAGTCCCTGCCCGATGGCAGAGGAAGCCTCGCTCCTGTGCAGGACTCCAGCTTCTCCTGGCCTGACATCACATCAGGACCTTCGCCGAAGGAGCCAAAAAGATGGGTGGGACTTCACAGGCGCCTTCTTCTGCACCCCTCGCCTCCAACTGGGGAGTCAGAGGTGTCTCGGCACGACTCACTTAGGACTGCCACCTGTCAGAGGACTTGTAGGGCTGGACGAGAGCAGGCAGGGGAACGGGTGTGGGAGGGCCCTGAGGGCCGAGCCCAGGCACGGGGCTGCAGGCTGCCCAGGACAGGGCTCCTCTGACCCTACCACTCACTGGTGGGCCGCTTGTCCATCAGGCACAGGAGCCGCCCTGCCTCTGCACTTCCCGGTCTGGGACCCAGCGGAGGCAGGATGCCTGCATTCCCAAGGATCCTGGCATTCCCCAGGATGCCCTCCTGCCTCTGCCTTCATCTCCCAGGTGTGCGCTTACCTGCTCAAGCTTAAATCCATACACTCTGGGAGGCTCAAACTCCACTCCCTTTTAATCCTGTGATGAATGGTTAGCACACGAATTTGAGCCATTTTCAGTCTCCATCGTGCATTTCAGACTCTGAGTCTCTTTCCCAGCATGGACTTCAATGGATCCTACCAGTTTGCACATCTATTATTTTCATTTCAATTCACTTCAAAATATTTTCTTGTTCTCATCGTGATTTTCTCTGACCCATGAGTTACTTAGCAGTGTTTTGCTTCCTGCCAAGGGTCATTCACTGTCATTCACTTCCTCCTGTGCCGGCACCTTTGGTGATGTCTGCAGACCTCTCTGCTACCCCTGGGTATGTGTGGGCCTGGGCTATCCTCCAGATGTGGGGTTCTTTCTGGACTCACATTCCTTTGCCAGAGCTGACAGGGACCATGGCCTGTGGAGCTCCGGGTGTTCCATGCACAGCTGCTGTGTAGACACAAGAAAAAATGTCACAGTGGACAATGAAGGGACACATAATGACACCAAACGCGTGGGGACTTAAGTCTGCATGATTCACAGTGCTCCTAAGATGAACCTGCCAAGTCATGGGGTCCGGCAGGTAGAAACCTCTCTTCTCTGCCGAGTGGGCTCTGAGATGGAGCAGATGCACCTGGCAGCAACAGAGCACCTTGGGTGCCGTCAGGGAGGTGGGCAGCTGCGCAGCTTCTCCACGGCTTCCCGGCTGGCAGAGCCTCTGCCCTGGGTCCCTGCGCTGTCAGTCAGGGGGGAAAACAAAGAGCCTCTGGTTCCTGCGCTGTGTTGGAGAACGTTCATTGTGCACCATTCGACCTATTGAACTTTACATCCTAACTCCATCGTTAGCTCAGCCCATGTTGGAACAGGAGCTCTATAAATCTCTGCTGGGCTTGCTGTCAGAACTGCTCTGATGGACCACGTCTCAGTGGGTCTTCTGGCTCCCATCAGTTGCTGAGAAAATTGGGTATAACCCCCGCCTCTGATAGTGGAAATGAGAGTTTCAACAACCACCAACTTTTGCCAAGTATATTGTCATGGCCATATTATCTGTGCATCTAAATTGTTTCTGGTGAATAGAAATCTTTGTTATAAGTTCTGTTCATTCCAAATAGTGTTCTGTACCCCAAAGTCTACTTTACACAATCCACCTGGTTTATATTTCATGGTTGTAAATCACATATTCTTTACTATTTTGTTGCCAGCCTTTCTATTGGGAGAAAAAATATTTCTTTTTTCTTGTTCAACTTTTAATGCAGTTGGAAAAGCTTTTTTAGGGTATTTATATGTGCACGGGGATAAAACTGTCACTCACAGAGTGATTTCTTCCTGTGCTGGCTCAGTTATGCTCATTATGTGCTTTCCCTCTTTTTCTTTTCTTTTTTACTTTTGGGATGTGCACGAATCTTGTATCTATCTGTGTCTCTATCCATCTATTTATACGCACACACACACACATTTTGTACACACACATTAAACTTTCCATTTTATTAGCTTGTCTTAGGCTGTTGCATTTTTGGAAAATTCATAAGCATTTTCTCTTCAAATGTTCCTCTACTTAGATAATTTTTCTCCACTCCTTTTGATAATTCAACCAATTATAGGTAACAAATTTGATCTCGTTGCAGGTGAAACTCTTTCTTCTCTATTTTCCATCTTTATATTTTCTTGTTTATTTCTGAATATTTTCTTCTGAATTGATTTCCAGTATAGAAATGTTTCTTCAACTTTGTCTAATCTGCTACTGAACTTACCTGTTAGGTTATTCATTTTAGTTGCTTTGAGTTGTATGTTGTAATGGTTCTTTTTTTATAGTGTCTAGTTCTTTCTAAAATAGTTTCTAGATTCTATTTTTTCCTCCAACTTGGTGAGTAAAGAAACCTCATTATACTTTAGTTTGTATCTGGAACACCAATAACAGAAACTCATACAGGCCTGTTACTAGTCTTTGTTTTTCCATTTATTTATTGAATTCCTTCTTCTTTTCTGTAGGTATATAATTGTTTTATAATGTACTGGCCATTTTCCAGGCAAAATCGTATCAAGATGAGGGTACTCCCTAACTTCAAAAGGGCTTCAGATTTGCTATTGCAGGACTGTGGGAGGCACCAGCTCGCGGGATCTGCTTGGTCTGATTTTAAAATGTGAGCTGTTTCACTACTCACCAATGCACACTGTTTCCCAGGGCCCTGAGCTGTTTCACTACTTGCAATGCACACTGTTTCCCAGGGCTGTGAGCTGTTTCACTACTCACCAATGCACACTGTTTCCCAGGGCCGTGAGCTGTTTCACTACTCACCAATGCACACTGTTTCCCAGGGCCGTGAGCTGTTTCACTACTCGCCAATGCACACTGTTTCCCAGGGCCGTGAGCTGTTTCACTACTTGCAATGCACACTGTTTCCCAGGGTCGTGAGCTGTTTCACTACTCACCAACGCACACTGTTTCCCAGGGCTGTGAGCTGTTTCACTACTCACCAATGCACACTGTTTCCCAGGGCCGTGAGCTGTTTCACTACTCGCCAATGCACACTGTTTCCCAGGGCTATGAGCTGTTTCACTACTCACCAATACACATTGTTTCCCAGGGCCGTGAGCTGTTTCACTACTCGCCAATGCACACTGTTTCCCAGGGCTGTGAGCTGTTTCACTACTCGCCAATGCACACTGTTTCCCAGGGCCGTGAGCTGTTTCACTACTCGCCAATGCACACTGTTTCCCAGGGCCGTGAGCTGTTTCACTACTCGCCAATGCACACTGTTTCCCAGGGCCGTGAGCTGTTTCACTACTCGCCAATGCACACTGTTTCCCAGGGCCGTGAGCTGTTTCACTACTCGCCAATGCACACTGTTTCCCAGGGCCGTGAGCTGTTTCACTACTCACCAATGCACACTGTTTCCCAGGGCCGTGAGCTGTTTCACTACTCGCGAATGCACACTATTTCCCAGGGCCGTGAGCTGTTTCACTACTCACCAATGCACATTGTTTCCCAGGGCCGTGAGCTGTTTCACTACTCGCCAATGCACACTGTTTCCCAGGGCCGTGAGCTGTTTCACTACTCGCCAGTGCACACTGTTTCCCAGGGCCGTGAGCTGTTTCACTACTCACTAATGCACACTGTTTCCCAGGGCCGTGAGCTGTTTCACTACTCACTAATGCACACTGTTTCCCAGGGCCGTGAGCTGTTTCACTACTCGCCAATGCACACTGTTTCCCAGGGCCGTGAGCTGTTTCACTACTCGCCAGTGCACACTGTTTCCCAGGGCCGTGAGCTGTTTCACTACTCACTAATGCACACTGTTTCCCAGGGCCGTGAGCTGTTTCACTACTCACTAATGCACACTGTTTCCCAGGGCCGTGAGCTGTTTCACTACTCGCCAATGCACACTGTTTCCCAGGGCCGTGAATTGTTTCACTACTCGCCAATGCACACTGTTTCCCAGGGCCGTGAATTGTTTCACTACTTGCAATGCACACTGTTTCCCAGGGCTGTGAGCTGTTTCACTACTTGCAATGCACACTGTTTCCCAGGGCTGTGAGCTGTTTCACTACTTGCAATGCACACTGTTTCCCAGGGCTGTGAGCTGTTTCACTACTCACTAATGCACACTGTTTCCCAGGGCTGTGAGCTGTTTCACTACTTGCAATGCACACTGTTTCCCAGGGCCGTGAGCTGTTTCACTACTCACCAATGCACACTATTTCCCAGGGCCGTGAGCTGTTTCACTACTTGCAATGCACACTGTTTCCCAGGGCCTTGAGATGTTTCACTACTTGCAATGCACAATGTTTCCCAGGGCTGTGAGCTGTTTCACTACTCGCCAATGCACACTGTTTCCCAGGGCTGTGAGCTGTTTCACTACTTGCAATGCACACTGTTTCCCAGTTCTGTGAGCTGTTTCACTACTTGCAATGCACACTGTTTCCCAGGGCTGTGAGCTGTTTCACTACTTGCAATGCACACTGTTTCCCAGGGCCGTGAGCTGTTTCACTACTTGCAATGCACACTGTTTCCCAGGGCTGTGAGCTGTTTCACTACTCACCAATGCACACTGTTTCCCAGGTCCGTGAGCTGTTTCACTACTCACCAATGCATCCTGTTTCCCAGGGCCGTGAGCTGTTTCACTACACACCAATGCACACTGTTTCCCAGGGCTGTGAGCTTTTTCACTACTCGCCAATGCACACTGTTTCCCAGGGCCGTGAGCTGTTTCACTACTCACTAATGCACACTGTTTCCCAGAGCCGTGATCTGTTTCACTACTTGCAATGCACACTGTTTCCCAGGGCTGTGAGCTGTTTCACTACTCACTAATGCACACTGTTTCCCAGAGCCGTGAGCTGTTTCACTACTTGCAATGCACACTGTTTCCCAGGGCCGTGAGCTGTTTCACTACTCGCCAATGCACACTGTTTCCCAGGGCCGTGAGCTGTTTCACTACTCGCCAAGGCACACTGTTTCCCCTGGCTGTGACCTGTTTCACTACTCACCAATGCACACTGTTTCCCAGGGCTCTGAGCTGTTTCACTACTCACCAATGCACACTGTTTCCCAGGGCTGTGAGCTGTTTCACTACTCACCAATGCACACTGTTTCCCAGGGCCGTGAGCTGTTTCACTACTCGCCAGTGCACACTGTTTCCCAGGGCCGTGAGCTGTTTCACTACTCGCCAGTGCACACTGTTTCCCAGGGCCGTGAGCTGTTTCACTACTCGCCAATGCACACTGTTTACCCTGGCTGTGAGCTGTTTCACTACTCACCAATGCACACTGTTTCCCCTGGCTGTGAGCTGTTTCACTACTCACCAATGCACACTGTTTCCCAGGGCTCTGAGCTGTTTCAGTACTCACCAATGCACACTGTTTCCCAGGGCTGTGAGCTGTTTCACTACTCGCCAATGCACACTGTTTCCCAGGGCCGTGAATTGTTTCACTACTTGCAATGCACACTGTTTCCCAGGGCTGTGAGCTGTTTCACTACTTGCAATGCACACTGTTTCCCAGGGCTGTGAGCTGTTTCACTACTTGCAATGCACACTGTTTCCCAGGGCCGTGAGCTGTTTCACTACTCACCAATGCACACTGTTTCCCAGGGCCGTGAGCTGTTTCACTACTCACTAATGCACACTGTTTCCCAGGGCTGTGAGCTGTTTCACTACTTGCAATGCACACTGTTTCCCAGGGCTGTGAGCTGTTTCACTACTCACTAATCCACACTGTTTCCCAGGGCTGTGAGCTGTTTCACTACTTGCAATGCACACTGTTTCCCAGGGCCGTGAGCTGTTTCACTACTCACCAATGCACACTATTTCCCAGGGCCGTGAGCTGTTTCACTACTTGCAATGCACACTGTTTCCCAGGGCCTTGAGATGTTTCACTACTTGCAATGCACAATGTTTCCCAGGGCTGTGAGCTGTTTCACTACTCGCCAATGCACACTGTTTCCCAGGGCTGTGAGCTGTTTCACTACTTGCAATGCACACTGTTTCCCAGTTCTGTGAGCTGTTTCACTACTTGCAATGCACACTGTTTCCCAGGGCTGTGAGCTGTTTCACTACTCACCAATGCACACTGTTTCCCAGGTCCGTGAGCTGTTTCACTACTCACCAATGCATCCTGTTTCCCAGGGCCGTGAGCTGTTTCACTACACACCAATGCACACTGTTTCCCAGGGCCGTGAGCTGTTTCACTACTCACTAATGCACACTGTTTCCCAGAGCCGTGATCTGTTTCACTACTTGCAATGCACACTGTTTCCCAGGGCCGTGAGCTGTTTCACTACTCACTAATGCACACTGTTTCCCAGAGCCGTGATCTGTTTCACTACTTGCAATGCACACTGTTTCCCAGGGCCGTGAGCTGTTTCACTACTCGCCAATGCACACTGTTTCCCAGGGCCGTGAGCTGTTTCACTACTCGCCAAGGCACACTGTTTCCCCTGGCTGTGACCTGTTTCACTACTCACCAATGCACACTGTTTCCCAGGGCTCTGAGCTGTTTCACTACTCACCAATGCACACTGTTTCCCAGGGCTGTGAGCTGTTTCACTACTCACCAATGCACACTGTTTCCCAGGGCCGTGAGCTGTTTCACTACTCGCCAGTGCACACTGTTTCCCAGGGCCGTGAGCTGTTTCACTACTCGCCAGTGCACACTGTTTCCCAGGGCCGTGAGCTGTTTCACTACTCGCCAATGCACACTGTTTCCCCTGGCTGTGAGCTGTTTCACTACTCACCAATGCACACTGTTTCCCCTGGCTGTGAGCTGTTTCACTACTCACCAATGCACACTGTTTCCCAGGGCTCTGAGCTGTTTCACTACTCACCAATGCACACTGTTTTCCAGGGCTGTGAGCTGTTTCACTACTCACCAATGCACACTGTTTCCCAGGGCTGTGAGCTGTTTCACTACTCGCCAATGCACACTGTTTCCCAGGGCCGTGAGCTGTTTCACTACTCGCCAGTGCACACTGTTTCCCAGGGCCGTGAGCTGTTTCACTACTCGCCAGTGCACACTGTTTCCCAGGGCCGTGAGCTGTTTCACTACTCGCCAATGCACACTGTTTACCCTGGCTGTGAGCTGTTTCACTACTCACCAATGCACACTGTTTCCCCTGGCTGTGAGCTGTTTCACTACTCACCAATGCACACTGTTTCCCAGGGCTCTGAGCTGTTTCACTACTCACCAATGCACACTGTTTTCCAGGGCTGTGAGCTGTTTCACTACTCACCAATGCACACTGTTTCCCAGGGCTGTGAGTTGTTTCACTACTCGCCAATGCACACTGTTTCCCAGAGCCGTGAGCTGTTTCACTACTCGCCAATGCACACTGTTTCCCAGGGCCGTGAGCTGTTTCACTACTCGCCAATGCACACTGTTTCCCAGGGCCGTGAGCTGTTTCACGACTCGCCAATGCACACTGTTTCCCAGGGCCGTGAGCTGTTTCACTACTTGCAATGCACACTGTTTCCCAGGGCCATGAGCTGTTTCACTACTCACCAATGCACACTGTTTCCCAGGGCTGTGAGCTGTTTCACTACTTGCAATGCACACTGTTTCCCAGGGCCTGCTAGTCCTGGGGGGAGTGCCTCTGGGGTCTGAGTTGAGACGCACACCTCCAGCCCCAGCTCACGTCCCCCTCTGCCCCAGGTGTCTTGGAACGGCACTCAGCCTTTGCATTTTCCTCTCAGGAACTGGCTCTGGCACCAGGCAGTGGCTGCCCTGGGGTTCTGTTTGCCCTCTTCCTTGTCTCCCCAGTTCTGACGCCGTTGA
The DNA here is from genome assembly GCF_048772815.1 of Callospermophilus lateralis. Taxonomy (NCBI): domain Eukaryota; kingdom Metazoa; phylum Chordata; class Mammalia; order Rodentia; family Sciuridae; genus Callospermophilus; species Callospermophilus lateralis. The sequence continues at coordinate 1,805,390 of NC_135308.1, forward strand.
GATGCCTAGGAAGATTCTTCAGCTATTCTCACCTTCTCAGTCTCCCAGTTATGAGAACTGAAATCCCAGTTCCCCCTGAGCACTTTCCAGGCCAAGAATCCTCCTTCACCTGGAGCACAGAGGAGCCTGTAGACAGACCTCCACCACGCGACTGTTGAACGGAATGAAACCCTGCAAAGGGTAAAGGAGCCAAGGAAATCTGTGAACCAGTGGGTCGCAGCCTCCACCTGAGCTTCACTCCATGGCTTTGACGCACACTAGATTCAGATAACTATAAAATGGATAAAAGGCATGGCACTGACTCTTAGAAATGTTCATAAAATATTCTCTAGTGAACTGTATATCAATAACTGTACATCAAGATAAAATTATTTATTAGGCTTTAGGAAAAGCTTAATGTCAAATCATAAAGAAGAAAATAAAATGTTAATGTGATGAAATTTGAAAAAAAAAACACAAACTAGAAGCAAACAGAACATTTTGCAATCCAGTTCAAGAGAATTGTTTAGTGGTTCTGCTAACTATATTTGGGGCTTGGGGACTGTTTCCATCATCAGGTAAGAATGAGTTTCCATTTATCACCTTGTGTTTTCCAATAACCTCAGTAAGAGAGAGAGGAGGTGCTCTGACATTACGGCCAATTCAACAACATGCGAGACTTCTGGAAGCCACCTTCAAGCTGTGGATGTGAGTGTTAGCAAGGACGTCACTTTGGCATCAAGTGTCAATACAGCATTTATGGCTCCAGCATTTGTTGGTGACGAGGAACAGGAAGCCAAACTTCACAGGTGCTGCCCCTCTTGGCGCCTGAGCATATGATCACCAGGACCCACGTGGCTCACGGCAGCCTCTCTTGCTTGGAGAATTATGGGAATTGCTGCGCCACGGGACCTAGAAGTCACACTTGACCCTAAATGTGGCCCCAGCACACTTACATGTTGGCCCCTAGAAAGACAGTCCAGGCGCAGGTTGGCAGTAGGTAATTCTCCAGGGGCCAGCGGCAACATGAGGAACATGCACCAATTTCCCCTTCAATTTTCCCTACCTTGTTTAATCTGCTTTAGTTTCCAAAGTTGATGGGATACTGGTCAATGGCCTTGTCAGAGTCATTTAGTGCAATGTGCATGAATGGCATGTCCCAGCTAAGCAGGGGCACGTGCAAGGCTGTGTGTAAGGGTTTCAGCCACATCCACATGGGGCTGAGCTCCGAAACACAAATGTGAGAAATGTTCTCAGACTTCGGTAGGCTCCAGTCAGTGAAGGACAATGAGTGGACGGATGACCCTGGGGAAGATGCGTAAAGCAGGGACTATGGTCCAGATCCCAATGGACCAGAACCAGGGATCAAGAACACAGTGACTCTTCCTACAGGCATCAACGTCAATTCACACATATTTGGAAATGAAGCAAAATACTTTTTGGTGTGAAGGCAAATGTGTCAACAGCAGAACATCACGCAACCTCCCAAATCAGATTGAGCCAAGTCTGTGAGCTGCTCCAGGAAAGGTTGGCGTGAGACCACACTGGTGCTTAGTGATGCCTGTGCCTGGCGTCCAGGGCTTAGAGCACAGCCTGGCACCAAAGCGCCGGGCTTGCAGCACAGCCTGGATGCAGGGCCTGGGGGGACATTCTTAATGGCCATCTGGGTTCATGAAGAATCTGTTTCCCGTCCAAGGTGGGTTTGCTGTGTTTCTCGGACCTCGTGTGGAGCTGGCACACCAAGCACTGCACACCACACTGGAGAGACTTCTCAGACTGCATGTGACCCACGGATGGCCGGGTGGGGCACAAGAGCACCCGGACACTGTTAGGAAGACAGTCGGAACAGTGACTGCGGGTGATGGTGAAAAGCCATCTTTTAATCATTTTATTTTCATTCTGGATCACAGAGTAAACTCACTACATTAAAAAATCTGTATTATCTATTAAATTGATGGGGAATTGCAATAGTGACTGTCCCCAGATGGGGTTGGAAAACTCACTTCTGGACTCCTCAGCAGAGGGCAGTGGAGGAGGCCCTGGGAGGGACCAGGTGAGCTCAGCAGGGGCTGGGAGGAGCCAGGGGAGGAGGGTGGAGCGGTGGAGGTGGCCGGGGTTGGCATGCAGCACTGCTGCCGTGCTCTGCTTTCTTCAAGAGAGAATTATGACAGTTTGAAATGTGAGCCCAGGGTCCCAGGGAGGCTGCCATAAAACATTATATGTGCATGAATTATTCAGATCATGGGGCAAAGACCATATTTAAAATCATCTGTTGATTTTATATATTGCAATAAATATGGCATGGATGTGGAAGTGTTGTATTTTACATCTCTAGATTTTTTTATTCCTCATCTTTGTTTTTTATTTCTTGTTTTCATTCACTTGGTGATCAATTTTATTATTGAAATTCTATGTACAGATTGCCAAATTAGGCCTAACTTACTTTCTGTGCTGTTGTGTAATGACCTTCATTAACTGAATTCAGAAACAGAAAAGACACCGGCATCATGGAATTCAGGGTAAAGGTACAAAACCCAAAACATACCTTTTGGCTTATATGCAGCAGAATTATGGTGCAGACTGTCTTGGGATTCTGGTTAATAACCAAACAGAGGTCTCTTCCCTACCCTGCTGTTCCACCATCAGTATAATCACTCCTTGGGTGCAGTGAGCTTTCCCTGTTGGAGATAAACTAGACCTTCAGGTTGCTGTTAGCCGTTAGCCCTTGTTAGGGACCACAGGGACCCAGAGACCAACAGAAAATTAAAAGCCTTAAAAAATACTAATCTTTGTTTTAAAATGTGAAATGAATGGCAGCGTTTTGTGATGGACCAGTTTTAGTCCAAGAATTGGAAAAGGGACATGCTTCAGTCCATTTAGCTTTACTTGATACCTATAATCTCCTTTGGTGAGAGTAAAGCAGCATAGGACAGGCACAGAGAAAGCCATCAGAACACAAAGGCACTCACAGCAGTGGAGTCTTTTGCAGTACCTTCCAGTAACGACTCAAGAGATGACGTTTGCATTCTGTAAGGGACCTTCCCATAAGCCCTACTCCGTACAACACAGCGTGGGAATGCCCTTCAGACAGTGGCATGCCTCAGAGGGCCGGAGAGCTGCAGAGCTTGGTGCTCAACTCACTTCCATGGCAAAGTCGAGTGTACTGGAACCCAGGGTGGCATTTGTCCTTTTGCCATGGTGACCATTGTTTCAGTGGTGCAAGATCAAAGCTGGTGCTTTGGACAGGTCAAGGCAGTGGTGCCAAGCTGGGCCAGGGTCACTGTGCTCTCGCCACACGCTCACACTGGAAATTGGAGTAAAAAAATCAATAGTCAATGTCATTTAGAAATCTTTGCCAAATGGACACCTTTCTAAATGTCCCAGGTAATGAAATGTGAAGTGTAAAAACAGGAATCAACAAAGGATTCTGCACCGTGAAGAAAAGCGCCGTGTGGCTGTTGGGTCTGCACACAGGGCCAGTGCCTTCCTGTGGCAAAGGACTAACGGACAAGAAGCAAAGGTGACTCACTGGTGTGCAGAGTGGACATGGGCCCAGGAGGTGGCCTCCCAGGTAGCTTGGGGCCAGTGCTCATCCCACCGCGGGTCTTCTCTACTCATCCGCGGGGCCTCTGAGAGCCGCACACACCAGTGTCACTCACTGAGGCTTGGCTGACCACCAGGCAGCCGGTGGGTGGGCAAAGGTAGTAAGGCCAGTGTTAAGGCTTCCAGGAGCCACAGGTTAGAGATTTATTTGTGAATATACACATTTGAAGCTATGCTCTGAATACACTCTACATTTCAAAAGACACTCAAATTTTTAAAAAATGGGATAAAATTTAAACAAACAATAATATGCTCCTGCACCCCTGGGTTGCGGGCCCCCTCATAGAGAGCCAGGAAGGTGACTCCAGGTCTGTCCCTGGACCAGCCGCGCCCTCAGCCTGAGCCATCTGGAGATGTTGAGGACCCCCGGGCTCTTGCAGGACCCCCTGCTGTCCTCCTCCTGGGGCACCATGGTACCCAGCAGGCTCCCGCTACACCGTGCTGACCTTTTGATTCCAGGTCCCTCTCGAGGCACACAAGTGGGAGATGTGGGGTGGGCTAGCAGGGGGTCAAGCTGGAGCTGGTGCTACCGGAGAAGCATGGCCATGCTCCTAGCAAGGAGGCTGGAGAGTGGACTGCCCCCTGGAGCCGTCTCACACAACCTGCCCAGTCGCGCACTCCTGAGCCTCAGCCCAGATTTCTCACACTGCCCGTTTGAGGACGCCAGCACAGCTCCGTACGTCCCTAATTTCACTTCTGATGACAGCTCACTGATGTCACCACTCCAGTTCTGGTGGACTTGGGCTCTGTGCTCATGTGTCCGCGCCCTCTTCAAGGTCACAGGCATTTCCCATCTGCACACTGTGCACTGCTGCCTTTGTCCCCTCTCTGATATGAAGCAGTGGAGGAACCCGTCATGGAAACCCCCAGGTGAGATTCCTAGTGTAGAGACACTCGCGCTTACCGTAGGGGCCTAAAGTTCACGGTGCCTCCTGCACACCCCAAAGTGTCCGTGTGTCTGTGTGAAGTAAGGTGGCTGCTGCAGGTGTGGCCTGGGGCTTGATTATGTGTGGGTGACTGTACTGTGTCTACGTGATACACAGGAATGGGGACGTTCTCTAAACCACAGGTAACTCCATACCATGAAGCCTGTCACTCACATGGCCTCTCTGACTGTCACCACCATGTCCTGGACACTGTTTTAAGTCTATGGTCATAAGAGGCTTTAGCATTATTGAGTGGGAAGTGACCTGGACATCACCTGGACTGCTGACCTTGCTTGGCATCGTCAACCGATGGAAAAAGCGTTTCATGAGTGTAAGAAAATCTGACATTTTAAAAGTACTTCTAAAATGACCAATCATGTCAGGTCACCTGGTCAACTAGAGCAACCACGAGAGGTAAACAACTTTCACTTCATGAGCGTCCATAGGACAGAAAAGGTCTCCGACAAGAGTCCTGGGATAGCACTTGACCGAGACCGGGTCTTGCAGGTTGGTTTCCAACCTAAAGCAGAGGAGACCCTCCTGCCTCCCTGTTTCCATCTGCTGCCTTCAGAGGATCCTGAAGGTCACTGATTCTGGAGGCTGCGCAGCTGGAGAGCACGCTCAGCCCCCGCGGCTTTGCTGTGGACGGCACCTCTGCGCGAGGCCGTGATGATGACAAGGTCGGGGTTCCTCTGGGGACAGCACCGGCTCTCCGCTTGGGCCTGCGGGAGCACAGGGTGACTGGGAAAGCCCGGCATCTCGGTGGGTGTATGGATGGCCTCTCTGTCACTTTAGTCTTCGGTCTGCTTCACTCAGCTCTGCAGGGGCACGTGAGCTATGGAGGGAAGGATTGTCCAGAGCTGGCCATGCAGTGGACGCCCCCAAAGCCTCCGTCTCCTTTCTCCCCCTTCTAGACCCATGTTGCCAAGACAAGGGACGGTAGGGCCTGGAGCCAGCAGCCAGGAGATGTGTTTCCTTAGGTGACACGTGACGGCCATGGAGATGCACTCGTGCAGCCCTGAATGGTGTGATCCAGCCGAGGGCTGCAAATAATAAAAGTAAAAGTAAATAGTGACTGTGTCTGTGAGCTGTTTATGGCGAGTGGCTTAAAAATTAGAAGCACTTGAAGAGAGCAAAGTGAAGACCGCCGCACAGAGCCAGCGAGCTCTCCTCGTCTGCACTCACTCCCGGCTCGGCTGCTGGGCCAGGGCCTGGAGGAGGGCAACGTGGCTCGTGAAGAGAGGCCTGGACACTGCCCTTTAGGAGCCAGCCAGGGCATTCTGGCACGGCGGCTCAGACATGCCTGTGGCCACAGTGTCCTCCCCTGTGAAGCCAGGGCTGAATGCATCCTCCAAATCTGTCCAGTAGGACCCTGGGCAGGTCTGACACCACTACGGTTATATTTTCACATTATCTAGGGAAACAACCACTTAAGAAAGTGCATTTCCACCCAGGAAATAGGAGGCAGTTTCACAGGGTGCTTCTGAATCGCCCTCTAAATGAGATGTCATTGGTGAAGTGGGGGAAGGAACTTGTGAAGGCCAGGCTCCAGGAGGCTGCCTTGCCCGACCGTGGTAAGGGTCACTACACTCCAGGTCATAGCCTTACACACGTGTTCTCACAGAGCCAATCAGAAAGAACCTACAAAAGTGTGCATGCCCTCTATTGTGGGTATGTATGAAATTACTATAACCAAGAGGTATTTTCATAGAGAAGTCATAACATCTAAGACTTCAAATTTCGAATTAATTAATTAAAATGATGCTATTTTCTTATATTTTAGAGTAGATTTATTTTTATGTTGTGTAGAAGTGCTACTCACTGTGTCCTATAAATGTGGGTAAGTATGAAATTTCCATAATTCTCCCTGGACTAATCCATGTTCTGTACAATCTTCAAACCTCCTACCTGCTAAAAACGGCTTCACTCTGTTATCCTATTCAGTAAACAGATATGAATCCAATTCATGCCAAAAATTAGTATTTAAAATAACAAGACAAACCAGAGGCCTGCTAATTCCCTTCATGTGTTTCCATCAAGTGGAAATCGACCACTGAATCACCCTGTGTGGATCCTCCCTTTTTAGAAAGGGACTTGATTTTCTTGCTTTGAATGAAGGTATGAGACTTCATTTTGAAAGAGAAAAGCAATCCGGCAGGAAGAGGATTTCTGTTTTCTACGTATCCATCTGATAATTGCATCAATCCCAGAAATAGCTCTGCACTGTGACTAGGGAGTTGAGCAAATCGATTCTCATTGTAAGCACAGGCTGCAGAGGGGTTTCGCGGTGCCATCTGAAGTGGTTCTTAAAAACAGCACCCGTGAAAGCCTGAAAATGAAGCTATAATTACGGTGTCAAGGAGAGGCACCCGGAGCTCAGGATATGCACAGAGCTGCATGCTCCAGCCCCAGGTGCTGACTCACGCCCCAGGTTGGAGGAGGCACCTCCAGGGTCTACAGCCCACCGGGGAGAAACCGCCTGGGCATGGACATGGGCCCAGCTGCTTCTCTAGGAGAATTCCGTGGAAATGCATCTGTTACGGTTTGGCTTTTTAAAGTCCCCCAAAGCTTGTGTGTGAGGAAATGCAGTAACACTCAGAGGTGGAAACACTGGCTCATGGAAGCTATAGCCTCATCAGTGGATTAATCCATTTGGTGGATTAATAATCCGAATGTACTACTGTGTGTGGACTGAATGCAGGGGGAGCCCACCTGGGGAAGCAGGGCACTGGCAGCATGCCCTTGGGGACTGTTCCTTGTCCTTGGCCCCTTGCCCCACCCCTCGCTTCCCCGCTGCCTGGAGCTACCTGTTTTCTCTGCCGTGGTCTTCCACGATGCTTCTGCCTGGGAACCGGTCGGCCATGGGCAGAATCCTCTGAAACCCTGAGCCAAAGTAAACCTTTCCTCCTCTAGGTCGCTCCTGTCAGGTACCTGGTCACAGAAGAGAGAATCCGGCTCTCATAGCATTTGCATTCATATGGAGTGACATCTGTATTTACTACATTCAGCCCCACTCGGGGGAGTTCCCATTCCAAGACACCAAGTCAGCAGGGAAGCATCCTGGGGTCCCGGAGCCCTGAAATGAACTCGGCTAAATAAAATAAAAACAATATTATTCATGACTCATGCACATGCTCAGGGCCATCTTTCCTCCCGAAACACAAGGAGGGACTGTTGATGACTTGGCTGGAAACTGCGGCCCCCCACGGAGGCCCTGCCCAGAGTGTTCACAGAGCCTCAGCACCCCAGGGGTCTGCAGCATCTGGAAATGCAGCCTTCAGGGAAGACACCTCCTGACCAGGACGGGGCAGCCCTCTGGGCCCACAGAGGTGAGTGGCTCCGTCAGCGGGAGGGCGGGGCTGGGGTGAGGGGGTGGGTCCCAAGGTCTGCCATGGGCCACTCTGGGTCAGAAGTGAAAGGGTGGCCTCCTCAGACAACTGCAGGTGAAACTTAGACTCAATTTCACTTCATTAAGAAGCTCTTAGGGAGAAAGAGCAGGAAGAAAAGATTAACATTAAACAGAGACATGAGGTGGGAGGGAAAGGGAGAGAAAAGGGAAATTGCATGGAAATGGAAGGAGACCCTCATTGTTATACAAAATTACATATAAGAGGCTGTGAGGGGAATGGGGAAAATAAACAAGGAGAGAAATGAATTACAGTAGATGGGGTAGAGAGAGAAGAGGGGAGGGGAGGGGAGGGGAGGGGGGATAGTAGAGGATAGGAAAGGTAGCAGAATACAACAGTTACTAATAGGGCATTATGTAAAAATGTGGATGTGTAACCGATGTGATTCTGCAATCTGTATTTGGGGTAAAAATGGGAATTCATAATCCACTTGAATCTAATGTATGAAATATGAGATGTCAAGAGCTTTGTAATGTTTTGAACAACCAATAAAAAAAAAAAGAAGCTCTTGTTTTCATGAAACAGCTTTTGAAATATAGTTCATGCCTGATAAGAAAGGTAACATGATTTAGGACAATATGTAAATTATTGTAGGTTAAGAAACAGGCTTCAAAAATAGGATTTGGTTTAAGCTAGAAACACGTGAAACTTATAGAATGAGATGGTTTCTTAGGAACGATTTTTACTTTGGTTTTGATCAAGGTTCTCACCGTGAGCGTGAATGGACTCTCAGATATTGGAAAGTCGTAATGTGGGACTTGTGGAGGGCCTTGTTTATCTCCTCCGTGACTTAAAACACTGGTCGATTTCTGTTCGGGGAAGCTTCAGGGAGGTCCTCCTGCGTGGGTGTGAGGTCCAAAGCTGAACAATCAGCTCTTCTTCACCTCTGGCACCATAGTCCCGTGGGGGGCAGGCCAGGGGCAGGGATCAGGGCCACCCTGGGCTGGGTGCTGGCCCAGGAAGGCTGCTGGGAAACTGGTGGAGTAGGAGGAGAGAAGAGTGTGCACACGTGCAGAGGGTGGGAAATCCCCCAGCTGGGGTCTTGCTCGTCCTGCCTGCCCTCTCTGCAGCACCTCCCACCCTCCTTTCCTGCCAGAGGTGCTTGCTCTGCGCAGGCTGCTCTCTGTTCCCCTCGGAGTGCAACTGGAGACCTGCCCTTCCAGGTCTCTGGGTGTCCTCGGGCAGTGTGGCAGGTGACGTCTGTAGATTCCACCAGGCCAGCACAGGATGTGGTCCCTGGGCCACCTCTGGGAGCACCAGGTTGGTGGGTGGACAGTGCAGAGGCAGGTGTGGCCCTGGGTGGCTACCCGGATCATGTTTGTGCCCAGCCATTCTTTGGCACTTGGAGGACTTGTAGCTTCCCGTGTGCTGAATACCAAGGATGAAAACCTCCAGCTGACCTCTCATTAGCTAAACCCCCAACCATATTGTGTGTGCACCAGGAGACTCGGTAGACTTGGCCCAAGCTCAGCTTAAAATGATCCTGTCATAGTCAGAAGAAAGCAGTTGATGCTACATTCCTCAGACGCAGTTTTAAGCACCTCAGTGCCTGTGCGAACGCGGCAGCGAATCCCGCCGTCATGTTGTTGTAGGGACAGACGAGGCAAGGCACCGAAGATAGCAGGAAACAGTTTTATTTGGCTGCAGCCAGGTTCAGAGGGTACAGCCTTTGCTGTAATCAATCAATCCCCTGAACCCCGAGTTCAGGGAGTTTCAGAGTTTTATACCCAGCATGTAGGGGAGGGGCTCAGAAGTTCACAGTCTGCAGAAGTTCACATAAAAGCAGATTTTTCTTTCATTGTTCTGGGCAACACCTGAGAAGGAGAGAGCTTTTCTCCCCCTGCCAGCTGTTACCATGGGCCCATTTGTAACTTATCTTAAAAATATAGACATCTCTGTGAAGCCAGGCTCAAGGCCAGAGGCCTTGATTGCACATTTCTTCAAAGTACTATAGTGAATACGTTTGTGAAAAACTAGTAAGGGGGTGTCTAGCACCTGGAGTGCTGGCATCTTCTCGGCCAGTGGCCACGTAAACAGGGCAACATGAAAATAGGAAGTTTATCTACAATGGACTCTTTTGCTGATAGTCCTAAAATCAGCCATGGTGACGAAGCTTTTCTGTGGAGAAAGGGGGTGCCACTTCAATGTGTGATTACAGTACACCAATAAAAGCTTATATTAAAAAGAAAACAACTTGGGCTGGGGATGTCGCTCAAGCAGTAGTGCGCTCACCTGGCGTGTGTGCGGCCCGGGTTCGATCCTCAGCACCACATACAAAGATGTTGTGTCCGCCGAAAACTAAAATAAATAAATAAATATTGAAATTCTCTCTCTCTCTCTCTCTCTTAAAAAAAAAAAAAGAAAGAAAAAGAAAACAACTTGCTGGGCGTGGTAGTGCTCACCTGTAATCCCAGCAGCTCTTGAGGCTGAGGCAGGAGGATTGCGGGTTCAAAGCCAGCCTTGGCAATGGTGAGGTGCTTAGCCACTCAGTGAGATCTGTCTCTAAATAGAACACAAAATAGGGATGGAGATGTGCACCCACCCATCAGCAACCTGTCCTGAATTCATAGAGCAGACAGGCACTGGGAGCCTCCAGGAGAGTGGGCTCTGTGCTTTGAGGACCCAGGCGTGGGCCGGAGTCCTGGAGGACCCTGGTCACCCACCTGCTGTCTGACCTGAGCTGAAGACACCTGAGGTTTGCTCCTTTGGAATTGTTGTAGGGTTAAGTAGCACAGTTGCTTCAGGAACGTCTGTGAGCACCTGCTGCTAACTTCCGGCTTCATTTCCTGTTCCTGGAGGGCCACTGGGCTCAGAGGCTATTCTGTGAAAGCAGATCCTGGGGGCAGGGCCTGGCCTCGATGGACAGTAGAAAATGTCCACAACAAGCTCTGAAGAACGCCAAGGGGAGGACGGACCAAGGCCAGGAGGAGGCACCATTCCTGCAGAAGGGACGACATCTTTGGGGCTCACAGGGGCGGGGACATGTGCCCCAGAAATGCCCAGGTGTGCAGGGCAAGGACACAGGGTGCATGTGGCACGCTCAGCAGAGACAGGGCCAGCCCTGGGAGGCGTGGCAGAGCGTCGGACTAAACATCAGCCAGACTTAGGACGCTTCCTAAAATGAAGGGAAAGGAATGGAAAAACAATCCATGTGTTCCGTGTCAAACCATAAAAGCTTTCAAATGTCCCTAAAATATGAGCCAACTGTCCTGTTTCTTTTCCATTTTTCAATCCTGGCGTGATAACATAGTTGAGATGCGGTCTGCCTTCCTATTCGCAGACCCTCTGCCTCCTGGGTGAGCTGGACGTTCCCCCCTGCAAGCTGTCCCTGAGTGGAACACGACACAGTTTCCAAGTGGCCCGTGGTTCTGCCTGGGTTCAGGCCGCATCATTGGAGAGGGTCACCAGGACTTCTAAGCTTCAGGCAACCTTGTACCCGCACTTCTTCATGGTTCATGACAATCAGTGTCCTCAGAGACTCTTGGTCTTGAGGAGGGAAGGGGTTGTGGGACGTCATCCCCACATTTCAGATGGGGTCACTTTGGAATCACCCACAATCTACCTGTGCAGTTAGCATCACTTCCCAAAGGAATAAAGAATTGGCAAAAGCACATATTTTCTCTAAGCATCATTAAGGAATTTGCAACGTCTCTAACTTTTCTGAAATAACTGAATTGATTAGTTTGTGATTCTATCCACTTTGTCTTTATCACACATTTATGTAAAATAAATTGTCACATACTCTGCAATCTTAAAATAATGATGAATATAAACAGATTTAAATGTGTATAAATAGACATATACATTTCAAATCCAATAGAGACGGGATGATGTCATAAAAGAGAACTTGTCTTGGATTGACCAGTCACGCCACAGGCCTTAAAGCGTCAGTAAGGATCACTGACACATGTGTCTTCTCTTTCCTCTTTTAAGATCATTTCTTTCTTTCTACTGGTGCATTGTAATCATACATAACACTGGGATTCATTGTTCCACATTCATGCATACCTATAACATGTTTGACCCGTGCCACTCTCCAGTGTCTTCTCTGTCTCCCCTCCTGCCCCTCATCTCCTTGCCTACTCCACGGATTCCCTGCTGTTATTGTGATTTTAGTGAGTGCAGCACAGCTGTATGCAAGCGGTACTCACCATGGTGTGGTCGTACATGGACACAGCATGATTTGGTAGCACTCCTTCCCCAGTGCCTCCTCACCCTCCCACCCGTCCCTCCCAACCCCCTCCCTCTACTCTACTGGTCTTGCCTCACTCTCCTTTTACAATTCCTTCCCCCTCTCTCTTTAGCTTCCACATAGGAGAGGAAACTTTTCAGCCTCAATTTTCTGAGTCTGTTCGTTCACTTAGCACCATGTTCTCCAGTTCCATCCATTTACAGTCAGATGCTATGATTTCAGTCTTCTTTATAACGAGTGAAATCCATGGTGTAACTATACCACATCTTCCTTATCCACCCATCTGTTGATGTACACCAAGGCGGATTCCACAATTTGGCTACTGTGACTTGCACCACACTGTATGGATGTGTCAAAATAATGTGCTGGTTAGTTCTTTGGCTAAATATCAAGGAGTGGGATAGCTGGGCATATGGTGGCTCCATTCCTAACCCTTTGATAAATCCCCATTCTGCTTCCTAAAGTTGTTGTGTCAATTAGCTGTGGTACCAACGATGTAAAAGTGCATCTTTCCCCCACGTCCTTGGCAGCAATTATTGTTATTTGGATTCTGGCTGATTGTCATTGTAAGTGGAGTGAGATGAAATCTCCCCGTAGTAGTTTTGATATGCATTTCCCTGATTGCTAAGAATGATGAACTTTTTTTTCCACATATTTTTTGGCCATCTGTATTTCTTCTTTTGAGATTTGTCTTTCTAGATCATTTGCTCATTATTGATTTTTTTTTTTTTTTGGAGAGAGAAGAGAGAGAGAGAGAGAGAGAGAGAGAGAGAGAGAATTTTTTAATATTTATTTTTTTAGTTTTCGGCGGACACAACATCTTTGTTTGTATGTGGTGCTAAGGATCGAACCCGGGCCGCACGCATGCCAGGCGAGCGCGTACTGCTTGAGCCACATCCCCAGCCCTCATTATTGATTTTTAAAAATATTTTGGTGTTCAGCTTTTTGAGTTCTGTATATATTCTAGGTATTAATCCTCATCAGAGGAGTAGATTTTTCTCCCATTCTGTAGGCACTTCCTTCATGCTCCCAGTCATTTCCTTGGCTGTGCAAAAGCTTTTAAATTGGAGGCCAACCCACTTGTTGATTCTTGGTTTCATTTCTTGAGCTTCGGGAGCTTTGTTAAGGAAGTGGCTGCCTGCGCATGTTGGAGTGTTGACCCCACGTTCTTCCTGCATTTGCAGTGTTTCGGGTCTAATTCTAGGTCTTTAATCCACTTTTAATTGAGTTTTGTGCAGGGTGAGGGATAAAGTGCTGCTGAGAAAGAAATCAGGAAAACATCTATTCTCTATAGCCCCACAGGAGAAGGAAAACCTTGGGAATCAACCTGACCAAGGAATGAGGACTGCTCCAGTGAAGATTGTAGAACACTGAAGAAAGGCACTGAAGAAGGTGCTAGAAAATTCATTTGGAAGAAAAAGAGACCCACCCAGAAGAGCCAAAGCAATGCTGAGCAAGCAGAGTGACTGGGGGGCACCAGAGTACCCCGTCTCAGTTACACGACAGAGCTCTGATGAGGAGGCTGCGCGGTGCTCACACCAGACAGACTTGAAGACCAGAGGGAGAGTTGGCAGACAGACAGCGGCACACAGCCCAGTCCTCTGAGCCTTGACCACGTGCCAGAGTCCTACACCGCAGACAAGGCCTCCTTGGTAACAATGTGCTGCAACCTGGTATCCACATGTGCAGCGATGAGACCCGACGTATGTGTTCCCAAAAGAAAGCCTCTGTTCTGAGAAGGGGTCGGGATGGCCTGGGTGGTTCAGCTTTTCCTTCCGAGTGGATCGAGCCCTGTGTGAATACAACCCCAAGTCCCCTTTCCATCCCATCCTGAACTGGTGGATCCCTGTTCCCAGGAGTAGGAAAGAGTCCTCACATGAACCACTTCTCCTGTCCATCTGACTAAGAGAAATGAACTAAGTCTTTTCATAATGAATATTTGATTGGTGACATGATAATGAATTCTATTCAAAACAGTAATTTCTCAATACCATGGTAACTTATTTTACTTTTTATAAAATATTCAAATATGCATTGTTGAAAATTGGATCAAATGGATGTGTTGGTTTGATCTAATTGCTATACTAAATGTGATTCATGTATGTTTGAGAAATAATTCTTCGACCATATTTCATACTTTACAATAAGTCATAGGGTATTGGAACAAGCAGGAGTCAGCATACCAGGTGTGAGCTCCAGTGAGCTCCTGTTAGCACAAAATTGAGGCCTTGGTCCCGTGGCTAGAAGCTTTCAGATTTAGCCATCCAGTTAAAAATCACCTGCCTTCAGATCATCTCATCTCTGCCATCAATAGGTGTGACCCTCATGAAGCACCTAAATTCCAGCCCTCGTCATATAACTAAGCCATGTTCCCTAGGAAACAGGGCCATGTGTTTAGCCTGCGTGCGTGGGGCCACGCAGGGAGAAGGAGAAAACGGGCCGTCAGTAGGAGTGGAAAGTGAGACAGATGGAGGATCCACTCGGGGCTTTCGAGCAGGGCTTCCTGGAAGTGGTTTGCCCATCTTGACTTGTTTGAGGTCCTAAAGTAGGAGAAAGGAAAGGGCGTGAAGGAATTGCAAAGGAACAGTGATGGACGGAGCACACCTAGCAGGACGGCCAGGGCTGGGCTGCAGTGGGACCGCCCACCACATCAAGACTGACCCCATGGCAGCTCACCTTAGGGCTGGCTGTTCAGATGTTGTGGAGGAAATAAGTGAATAGTATCATTTATTGAACTGACGCTCACTGAAGAGGTAAGATGTCCAGTGAGTGGCAGGGTCCAGACTGGGAGGGGCTCCCTGTCCCCTGCAGCCTCACAGCTCCCGGGGGTGGGGGAAGGCCCACACTGAGCTCTGGCACCGGGGCAGGCCTGCGATGGCCAATTCATGCACCAACGTGACTGGCTGGGGCTGCCCTAGCTTGGGAGTCACTGTGAACTCTGGAGTTCACTGTCACTGGGCGGGTGGCATCGCCCTGTCAGTTGAGGGTCTGCTAAAGGCGATGGCAGAGGTGAGCAGCCTCTCCACCTCTTCTGGGACTGAGATGTTCATCTTCCTCTGTCCCAACGTGGGTTCTCCTGAACACAGTCAGAGCCACAGCAAATAGCTAATGGCTGCAGGCTGGGTGGAGAGAGTGACCGATGGGTCTCTAGGCTCCTCCCACGGAGGACGAAGGGATGTGGTCTTCCGCATTCTCTTTATTAATAAGCAAGCTCAGTAATTAAGACAGACACACAGGTGAACGCACAGGTAAGGAACCTAGGAGGACCCTGGACCCAGGACACCTGTGCTGACCGCAGGCAATGACCTTCCTAGGGTGTGGTTCTGCCTGTATTAGAAGAGCCCATGTGTTGGTGATGGCCACACAGATAAATGAAGCCCTTCATGCTCCTCACCACTTCCCCACTTACTACAGTGGATTCCAAGTCTACGTTCATTTCATTCAGTTTTAAGGTGTAAATGGTTTTAAGACTCATTTGAAACACACTCAGATCGTTACGTAAAATTGTAAGAATGATTTTGAAATGACTAAGCCTTAACTTATTTTTTCCATGCAGAATTTGCAGATATGAAATGAACACAGGGGAGGCAGCTCAGAGCTGGCGGGGCGGGCGGTGGTGGTGGGTGGTGGTGGTGGTGGTGGTAGTGGATGGTGGGTTGTGGTGCTGGGTGGTGGGTTGTGGTGGCAGGTGGTGGTGGTGGTGGGTGGTGGCGGGTGGTGGGTTGTGGTGCTGGGTGGTGGGTTGTGGTGGCAGGTGGTGGTGGTGGTGGTGGTAGTAGATGGTGGGTTGTGGTGCTGGGTGGTGGGTTGTGGTGGCAGGTGGTGGTGGTGGTGGTGGGTGGTGGCGGGTGGTGGGATGTGGTGCTGGGTGGTGGGTGGTGGTGGCAGGTGGTGGTGGTGGTGGTGGTAGTGGATGGTGGGTTGTGGTGCTGGGTGGTGGGTTGTGGTGGCAGGTGGTGGTGGTGGTGGTGGGTGGTGGCGGGTGGTGGGTTGTGGTGCTGGGTGGTGGGTTGTGATGGTGGGTGGTGGCGGGGCGGGTGGTGGGTGGCGGGTGGCAGTGGTGATGGGGGGTAAACACACCCCCCACCCCAGCTCTTCTGAATGGATCCTGTGGATCAGACCTGGAGAAAGGATTCTGCTACTGGGGAGTTGCTTCCAACACCAGAGCTCCCAGTCCTACAGTCTCCTTTATTTATCTTTCCATCTTTCTCTAAATTTTCTTTGTCCACACCAGTCACAAAGTCCTCAATGGTTTTTGATAATGACAAGAGCAAAAAGAAAAAAAAATGATTTGGAGTTTTTATTCTTTATGTTTTCATTGAGAAGCATTGCAAGAAATTAAATGCCTTGAAAAATCTAGCAAGTGATGCTAAGAAAGAATGCTTGTCCGTGGTCTGTACTGTGATTTCCCTCACAGGTTGACTTGGGGAGAACATACTTACAGGACAACCTGCCTAAGCAAGGGAGAGACCAGGGGCAGTCATGTCCGGGTGCACGAGGCCTGTTGCAGGGGACAGCGTGGCGGCAGAGCAGAGGTGTGCAGGAAGACAGGCTCAAGGACCTGACCAGGGCCAGCTTCCAAGGCTAGCTCACAGCTCTCCTCAGCATCCTGGCTTGTGCAGTCCAGCTGGAAGCCCCCCTGGTGCTGAGGCCACTCCCTCCTCCTGCAGGGAGAACTCGTATGTGTGTGTGTGGGGGGGGTGCTGGGGGATGGTGCTGGGGGATGGTGCATGGGGTGGTGCTGGGCCGTGGTACATGGTGCTGCTGTAAGGAGCCAAGGCAGGTGAGCCATGTGGAATTCCTAGACTGCGCTTCTCAGATGGGGTGGGGGCAGGGGTGGGTCACTGCAGCACATGTGCCTGATGCAGTGTTCTCTGGAAGCCCTGAGACACAGCAGCCTTCCCGTCCACATATGTCTTCACCACTTGCCAAATGCAGCACCTTGTGGTCAATGGTGTCCATCTGGGCGTCCAGCATGTTGAGGGGCTGGTGTCACACATCCAGGAAGTTGATCGAATGTGTCAGGTGGGAGGAGAGTCGAAAGTCTCGGCTTGGTGCACACAGCTGTGAGATCTGGGGCATGGACAGGACCCTTCCAAGCTTCCAGGCTGAGCAGGCAGCTCTGAGACAGGACACAGGAGTTATGGGGTCACAGTCGCGTCAGCTGGCAAGCTCTGGGATGGCAGGCGTGGCTCACGGCCAGCTCACAGGCACAGCAGCTGAGCTGATTAGAACTCACCTCCTAGCGTTTTCATTGCCGGTGTTTGTGCGTATCAGATGGAACTGTAATCCACCAGAGATGCTGTCCTGTCCCAGGGACAGAGCCCAGGTTGTGTGGCCGGCCCCAGGGAGAAGCTGCTGTCCCAGGTCCTGAGGACTGTGGTGGGGGTGATGACAGGGATCTTCTGTCTCCTTCCTTTACCAGGAACTAAGGAAAACCCACTTGGGGCTCTTGGGGTTTGACGATGGGGAAACAGAGTGGATCTGCTGTGTGGACACCTGGAGGGGAAGGACAGAGCCCTGCAGAGCATCTCCACCGGCTTCTCCAGGTTCCTGCCAGTAGGGGGCGCTAGGCAGCCGCTCGGGGTGCAGCTGACACTGTGGGGCTTGGTGGGCTCCCTGCTGCCCAGCTGACCCTGTGGGCTGTGCCGACAGGGCCTGGATGCCCTTGTCATGGCCCTTTATGGCTTTCTGAGGTGCCCTGATGGTGTCCTGAGGGAGGGACGGCAGGGAAGTGTTTGTCTTCACAAATGTCACATAACATTTTCAAATGACTCATAAAGGAAAACACGAAACTCTCATTATTCAACGCTTTAAACGTTTTTCTTAAGTATTACTGTGCCCTTATGAGAAATTTCCAAGCTGATGACTATTTTAAAAATTATTGCCGTGGTCCATCCTTTTGTATATGTGCCCTGTACCTTACAGCTCACGTTCCTTGCTATTTGCATGGACTAATTTCCACCTGTGGTGCCGCAGGTTGTGCTCCCTGACGGGCACTGCCATGAATCTACTTTGGTGTTCAGATGCTGACACGGAGCAGCGAAGGTGCCTAGTTCACCTGGATCGCTTCCTTAACTCCCAGAAGGCAAGGAAGAAACATGCTTCCAAAAACAGTGTTTCTCGCTAAACTCATTGCTATATGCAGCTTCAGGCTGCTCAAAAGTTTATTTGGTGTCTGAAAAGGACTTAAAATCAGCATACTATAGTGACGCAGCCACATCAATGTGTACAGCACCTCAATTCACAATGGCTAGACTATGGAACCAGCCTAGGTGTCCTTCAATAGGTGAATGGATAAAGAAAATGTGGCATATATACTCAATGGAATATCACTCCGCTTTAAAGAAGAGTGAAATTATGGCATTTGCCAGTAAATGGATGGAGTTGGAGAATATCATGCTAAGCAAAATAAGCCAATTCCCCCCCCAAAAAAAAGCCAAATATTTTCTTTAATATGCAGATGCTAATTCACAATAAGGGCGGGGGACACTAGGGAAGAATAGCATTACCTTAGATTAGGTAGAGGGCAGTGATGGGAGGGACGGGAGGGGATGTGGGGATAGGAAAGACAGTAGAAGGAAGCAGACATTATCACTGTATATATCTGTGTGACTGCATGACCACTATGATTCTGCACCCTGTACACTCAGAAAAATGAGAAATCATACCCCATCTCTGTATGGTGTATCAAAGTGCATAGATGTAATTAAAACAACAACAGCAACAACAAAAAGAACTACTGGAGGAGGAGAGAGAGCCACATGGGCACCTTGTTGGGCACCAGCAGCTGCCAGGCCCAGAGAAACACGACGAAGGGATTTCCAACAGCTCAGTGGTGTTAGGTGCAGCAGTGATATTAATCGTGGCTCCATTCTGAAGTTATCCGAAGGCGAGACGGACATGACTTTTGAAATTAAAAAAAAAAAAAATCACTCCACGTTTTAAATCCCCTCTAATGCATGAAAAATATTTAAATAAAAATGATTTATATTTCAAACACTAAGGACCTTTTCCATATTCATAACTTTTAAACTTGCAAAATTATAAAATAAGAATTGGATCAGCAACAGAGTTGAAGCATTTTCTCGGAATCACTTTTAAACATGTCGTCTCGGCCGTGGTGAGCAGGGCGCCCTCTAGGGGTCCTCCCGACTCAGCTCACTGACACTGCAATGCAGGTCTGTCCCTGGAAGTCCTCAGGGACAACGCCCATTCACCCTCCTTCCACCACCCTCCTGCCATCAGAAAGTATGGCTGCAGCCAGGTGCCAATGAGTGCAACGCAGATCCCTGTTTTAGACCAGACTTATGCAGAGACCCTTGAGGCCCCAATAAAACCCAGAATAATTGGGATGCAATTACCTTTGAAGTGTGTGATAATTTTTGTCAAGTAAGTGAAACATTTGGTATTCAGTCATCATGACAAAATATAAAATATGTGCATAAAGATGGATCAAGCTCACCCCAGACGTTCCGAGGACTGGAAATCAGAAGGGCTGTTAACATTTGGGTTTCATCTACCTTTTCCCAACCATGTTGCTTGTCGTCCTTTCTTTTCTCTTAGCATTTCAGAAAATGAATACATTTTTGGCTCAGCCTGTGGAGTGAAAATATGATTTATTGAATTTATAAATGAATATTTTAGGATCGTTGAAGTCTCTCAAAAGTTTCTGAATGCTTGTAATGTGCTAACTTTTGAAAGACTGAAGTTAGATCAGGAGTGTTAGCAGTATGCATTCCTGTTTCTAGCAGTAGACACACACACACACACACACACACACACACACACACTCTTATTCCTTTAAGCACCTAAGTTCATGCAATGTACTGAGCTGGACATTTAAGCAGCTTTATGAATCATAATATATTAAATAATTTTATGAACTAGGAGCCATAAACTGTGTGAACTCAATGGTTGTTAATGTGACTAGGACTCCTGAGGTTCATCATGCCCACAGCAGACTTCCCCAAGCACCCCCCACCTAACTGTGGCTTCTGTAGCAGCTGGTTTGGCAGAAAGCCCCTTGGACACCAGGAGCACAGTGGTCTCTTTCTCCTCCTTTCGTCTTTGCGTTTCTCTCCCCCCACTCTCCCTCCTCCCCGGGCTCCTCACTGCTCTTTTCCTGAGGACTCTCACAGCAGTGCCAGGGAGGGGTCCCGGAGGCCTGCGCTCACTGTGGGCTGCTGGACGTGTTCGCGGGCTGTGACAGGTATGTGCTTCTGGCCAGACGGGCTCTGGCATAAACAGCAGCAGAGCCCTGGAGGGGCCTGGAGTTGGGAGGGCTGCCAGCTCCTGCTCTCAGGGCCTGCTTCAGAGAGAGCTCACAGGCAGGCTACCTTCTGGAAGCTTCTCAGTGCTCTCAGTGGAGAACAGAAAGGGGTTGGGATTGATGCCCCGTCAGAGCCTGAGGCAGGCTGGGGGCTTTGCTGCTTTGCTGTGTCCCTGGGGACGAGCCCTCTGCATGTGGTCAGAGTGGACACCCTGCTGGGCACACCGGGGTCCAGACCCTCTCCTCCGGCCACCTTTCGTGTTGGTGCTGCCTTTCTCTGCTGGCTTCCTGAGTTGCAGTGGGAACACACGCTCTTCTTACATCAGTGCCTTTCTCTGTAGCAGTCTCTGGGCACATGGACCACATATTTGGAGTGAAGTTTACAAAAAAAAAAAAAAGATGTCCCTCATCTTCACTCCCACACTCTGAGGACACCCCACCCCATGCACACCTCAAGGCATCCTTGTCCCCGTCCACGCCCACATCCACGGGCTCTGCCCCCTTGACCGAGGCGGCCATGTGTGTTGTCCTCAGAGCGCGGTGCCCAGGGAGGTGCCCATCCGCTCCACCTGAGCACCCTCCCTGAGGCCGACACCTCACTTCCTGATCTTAAAATCCAGGTTTCCTAAAACAATGGCTGATTGCCATCATCTACCCCCCACCTCCATTTTCAGCACATTAAATCAATTTCGTGCACTTTAAGGCCTGGAAATACGATTTTCCGCTTTCCATAGAATTCACAATGTCTAACCCCGTGGGATGAGCTGTGTTCCTTTCCCAAGGACTCATCAGAGCATCGATCTGGCAAAGACCCGCCTTCCTGGTGTCAAGGAAGGTTCTCTTCTCAGCCTCCACAGGTGTCTCCCAGCCCAGCCTCCCTGTCTGCTGGTGTCCTCCTGGCCCTGGCCCTGGGCCCTTCCCCACCACGGGCGCCTGGACTGAAGGAACCACAGGAAGAGGGGCTGGGTCCCCAGAGCAATCCGCACGCACTTCAGTAAACCAAGGGCCTGTGGGGTTACTTACCCTTCAGCTCCAAGGTGAGCCCAGGGCCTAAAGCCCATTGATCCTTCTCGGTAAGAGGGAAATTTTCCTGATTTCTAATTAGGAGTAAACAGCTGAGACCTATAATACCGTCTGGAAGGTGGTGGTGCCTAATGGACGTCTGCTGACCAGATTCACCAGAGGAGAGGAAAGGGGACGTCTGTGCCTCTGCAAGGTGTCTTCTCCCCTCACTCCTCCATTTCCTGTTTCTTCTTCCCCCTCAGTCCTGCATTTCCTGTTTCTTCTTCCCCTCAGTCCTGCATTTCCTCTTTCTTCTCCCCCTCAGTCCTCCATTTCCTCTTTCTTCTTCCTCCTCAGTCCTGCATTTCCTCTTTCTTCTCCCCCTCAGTCCTCCATTTCTTGTTTCTTCTTCCCCCTCAGTCCTGCATTTCCTCTTTCTTCTCCCCTCACTCCTCCATTTCCTGTTTCTTCTTCCCCCTCAGTCCTGCATTTCCTGTTTCTTCTTCCCCTCAGTCCTGCATTTCCTCTTTCTTCTCCCCCTCAGTCCTCCATTTCCTCTTTCTTCTTCCTCCTCAGTCCTGCATTTCCTCTTTCTTCTTCCCCCTCAGTCCTCCATTTCCTCTTTCTTCTTCCCCCTCAGTCCTCCATTTCCTCTTTCTTCTTCCTCCTCAGTCCGCATTTCCTCTTTCTTCTCCCCCTCAGTCCTCCATTTCTTGTTTCTTCTTCCCCCTCAGTCCTCCATTTCCTGTTTCTTCTTCCCCCTCAGTCCTCCATTTCCTGTTTCTTCTTCCCCCTCAGTCCTCCATTTCCTGTTTCTTCTTCCCCCTCAGTCCTGCATTTCCTGTTTCTTCTTCCCCCTCACTCCTCCATTTCCTCTTTCTTCTTCCCCCTCAGTCCTCCATTTCCTGTTTCTTCTTCCCCCTCAGTCCTCCATTTCCTGTTTCTTCTTCCCCCTCAGTCCTGCATTTCCTGTTTCTTCTTCCCCCTCACTCCTCCATTTCCTCTTTCTTCTTCCCCCTCAGTCCTGCATTTTCTGTTTCTTCTTCCCCCTCAGTCCTGCATTTCCTGTTTCTTCTTCCTCCTCAGTCCTCCATTTCCTCTTTCTTCTTCCCCCTCAGTCCTCCATTTCCTGTTTCTTCTTCCCCCTCAGTCCTGCATTTCCTGTTTCTTCTTCCCCCTCAGTCCTGCATTTCCTCTTTCTTCTTCCCCCTCAGTCCTCCATTTCCTCTTTTTTCTTCCCCCTCAGTCCTCCATTTCCTGTTTCTTCTTCCCCCTCAGTCCTGCATTTTCTGTTTCTTCTTCCCCCTCAGTCCTCCATTTTCTCTTTCTTCTTCCCCCTCAGTCCTCCATTTCCTGTTTCTTCTTCCCCCTCAGTCCTGCATTTCCTGTTTCTTCTTCCCCCTCAGTCCTGCATTTCCTGTTTCTTCTTCCCCCTCAGTCCTGCATTTCCTGTTTCTTCTTCCCCCTCAGTCCTGCATTTCCTGTTTCTTCTTCCCCCTCAGTCCTGCATTTCCTCTTTCTTCTTCCCCCTCAGTCCTCCATTTCCTCTTTTTTCTTCCCCCTCAGTCCTCCATTTCCTGTTTCTTCTTCCCCCTCAGTCCTGCATTTCCTGTTTCTTCTTCCCCCTCAGTCCTGCATTTCCTGTTTCTTCTTCCCCCTCAGTCCTGCATTTCCTCTTTCTTCTTCCCCCTCAGTCCTCCATTTCCTCTTTCTTCTTCCCCCTCAGTTCTCCATTTCCTCTTTCTTCTTCCCCCTCAGTCCTCCATTTCCTCTTTCTTCTTCCCCCTCAGTCCTGCGTTTCCTGTTTCTTCTTCCCCCTCAGTCCTCCATTTCCTCTTTCTTCTTCCCCCTCAGTCCTGCATTTCCTGTTTCTTCTTCCTCCTCAGTCCTGCATTTCCTCTTTCTTCTTCCCCCTCAGTCCTGCATTTCCTGTTTCTTCTTCCCCCTCAGTCCTCCATTTCCTGTTTCTTCTTCCCCCTCAGTCCTGCATTTCCTGTTTCTTCTTCCCCCTCAGTCCTCCATTTCCTCTTTTTTCTTCCCCCTCAGTCCTCCATTTCCTGTTTCTTCTTCCCCCTCAGTCCTGCATTTCCTGTTTCTTCTTCCCCCTCAGTCCTCCATTTCCTCTTTTTTCTTCCCCCTCAGTCCTCCATTTCCTGTTTCTTCTTCCCCCTCAGTCCTGCATTTCCTGTTTCTTCTTCCCCCTCAGTCCTGCATTTCCTGTTTCTTCTTCCCCCTCAGTCCTGCATTTCCTCTTTCTTCTTCCCCCTCAGTCCTCCATTTCCTCTTTCTTCTTCCCCCTCAGTCCTGCATTTCCTGTTTCTTCTTCCTCCTCAGTCCTGCATTTCCTCTTTCTTCTTCCCCCTCAGTCCTGCATTTCCTGTTTCTTCTTCCCCCTCAGTCCTCCATTTCCTGTTTCTTCTTCCCCCTCAGTCCTGCATTTCCTGTTTTTTCTTCCTCCTCAGTCCTCCATTTCCTGTTTCTTCTTCCCCCTCAGTCCTCCATTTCCTCTTTCTTCTTCCCCCTCAGTCCTCCATTTCCTCTTTCTTCTTCCCCCTCAGTCCTGCATTTCCTGTTTCTTCTTCCTCCTCAGTCCTCCATTTCCTCTTTCTTCTCCCCCTCACTCCTCCATTTCCTCTTTCTTCTTCCCCCTCAGTCCTCCATTTCCTCTTTCTTCTTCCCCCTCAGTCCTGCATTTCCTGTTTCTTCTTCCTCCTCAGTCCTCCATTTCCTCTTTCTTCTCCCCCTCACTCCTCCATTTCCTCTTTCTTCTTCCCCCTCAGTCCTGCATTTCCTGTTTCTTCTTCCCCCTCAGTCCTGCATTTCCTGTTTCTTCTTCCCCCTCAGTCCTGCATTTCCTGTTTCTTCTTCCCCCTCAGTCCTCCATTTCCTCTTTTTTCTTCCCCCTCAGTCCTCCATTTCCTGTTTCTTCTTCCCCCTCAGTCCTGCATTTCCTGTTTCTTCTTCCCCCTCAGTCCTGCATTTCCTCTTTCTTCTTCCCCCTCAGTCCTGCATTTCCTCTTTCTTCTTCCCCCTCAGTCCTCCATTTCCTCTTTCTTCTTCCCCCTCAGTTCTCCATTTCCTCTTTCTTCTTCCCCCTCAGTCCTCCATTTCCTCTTTCTTCTTCCCCCTCAGTCCTGCGTTTCCTGTTTCTTCTTCCCCCTCAGTCCTCCATTTCCTCTTT
Source organism: Callospermophilus lateralis (assembly GCF_048772815.1). Taxonomy (NCBI): domain Eukaryota; kingdom Metazoa; phylum Chordata; class Mammalia; order Rodentia; family Sciuridae; genus Callospermophilus; species Callospermophilus lateralis. Next base: position 1,829,952 of record NC_135308.1, read on the forward strand.
CTTCTTCCCCCTCAGTCCTGCATTTCCTGTTTCTTCTTCCTCCTCAGTCCTGCATTTCCTCTTTCTTCTTCCCCCTCAGTCCTGCATTTCCTGTTTCTTCTTCCCCCTCAGTCCTCCATTTCCTGTTTCTTCTTCCCCCTCAGTCCTGCATTTCCTGTTTTTTCTTCCTCCTCAGTCCTCCATTTCCTGTTTCTTCTTCCCCCTCAGTCCTCCATTTCCTCTTTCTTCTTCCCCCTCAGTCCTCCATTTCCTCTTTCTTCTTCCCCCTCAGTCCTGCATTTCCTGTTTCTTCTTCCTCCTCAGTCCTCCATTTCCTCTTTCTTCTCCCCCTCACTCCTCCATTTCCTCTTTCTTCTTCCCCCTCAGTCCTCCATTTCCTCTTTCTTCTTCCCCCTCAGTCCTGCATTTCCTGTTTCTTCTTCCTCCTCAGTCCTCCATTTCCTCTTTCTTCTCCCCCTCACTCCTCCATTTCCTCTTTCTTCTTCCCCCTCAGTCCTCCATTTCCTGTTTCTTCTTCCTCCTCAGTCCTCCATTTCCTCTTTCTTCTTCCCCCTCAGTCCTGCATTTCCTGTTTCTTCTTCCTCCTCAGTCCTGCATTTTCTGTTTCTTCTTCCCCCTCAGTCCTCCATTTTCTCTTTCTTCTTCCCCCTCAGTCCTCCATTTCCTGTTTCTTCTTCCCCCTCAGTCCTCCATTTCCTGTTTCTTCTTCCCCCTCAGTCCTGCATTTCCTGTTTTTTCTTCCTCCTCAGTCCTCCATTTCCTGTTTCTTCTTCCCCCTCAGTCCTCCATTTCCTCTTTCTTCTTCCCCCTCAGTCCTCCATTTCCTCTTTCTTCTTCCCCCTCAGTCCTGCATTTCCTGTTTCTTCTTCCTCCTCAGTCCTCCATTTCCTCTTTCTTCTCCCCCTCACTCCTCCATTTCCTCTTTCTTCTTCCCCCTCAGTCCTCCATTTCCTCTTTCTTCTTCCCCCTCAGTCCTGCATTTCCTGTTTCTTCTTCCTCCTCAGTCCTCCATTTCCTCTTTCTTCTCCCCCTCACTCCTCCATTTCCTCTTTCTTCTTCCCCCTCAGTCATGCATGTCCTCTTTCTTCTTCCCCCTCAGTCCTCCATTTCCTCTTTCTTCTTCCCCCTCAGTCCTCCATTTCCTCTTTCTTCTTCCCCCTCAGTCCTGCATTTCCTGTTTCTTCTTCCTCCTCAGTCCTCCATTTCCTCTTTCTTCTCCCCCTCACTCCTCCATTTCCTCTTTCTTCTTCCCCCTCAGTCATGCATGTCCTCTTTCTTCTCCCCCTCACTCCTCCATTTCCTCTTTCTTCTTCCCCCTCAGTCCTGCATTTCCTGTTTCTTCTTCCTCCTCAGTCCTCCATTTCCTCTTTCTTCTTCCCTCTCTCTCCTTGCCTTGAGGTGCTGGGGAAGGAACGCAGGGCCGCTGCTGGCCAAGCAAGTGCTGACCATGAGCCCACCTCTTCCCATTGCACTTCTGACCCTGGTGGCCACAGAATGAAGAGAGAAATGCCAGAGAAGCAATGAACTCACTCTAGTGGACTCTGTCATGGAAAGGGAGGAGGGGCTTCCTCTGGTGACAGAGGACGGGTGGACAACACTGGGACTTCTGGGTACAGGGGCATGCAGGGCCACGGGGCGGTCGAGGGGAGGTTGGCTGTGGGCCTGGCCAAGTGTGGTCACTGTCCCAGGCCTCTGCCTTCAGCTGGTGTGAGGAGTGGGCACTCACCACACCTGGGGCCAAATCCAGTCTCAGGTCTCTTCTGGCATGTCGGCCTGGCTCACCACTTCCTGGAGGAGTGTTTGCTGAGGTTCCGTTAACTGCCGAGCATTGTGCTGGACACCGGCGTCCTTGTCCGGGGAGAATGGTGAGACACACACCATTAGGGATGTGGAATACGCCTGCAGGTCAGGTCAGTGAGATTGGCTTCCTCTGTCCCCGCAGCCTGTGGGGTCCATGCTGGGGGCTGTCCACCCCAGCCTTGCAGACAGCATGGGGCTCACGGGAAGGAACCTCATCAGACTGGATGGACAGGCGGTGTTCGGGGACATTTAGGACGTTTACCTGGCTCAGCTTGTTCTCTTAGAGGCGTTCCCAGACCAGGACGGGCCCAAGCGACCGGACCCGTGGTTTCCCACAGACATTTCCTGGGGGGGAGGGTTTGGACAGTTTCGGGTGTGTGGGTGAGTCGGTTTCTGCGTCATAAACTGCTTAGGTTATGAGCAACCACAGCCAGTAAAATACTCAGGGAGCGCTTAGGGTCTAACCCGACACTCAGCACGGGACACTGCGCTCACCCTGCTCCTGACAGCGAGGTGGCTGCGGAGGAGCCCTACGGTGGCTCAGCAGCAGTCAAGGGCACTGGGGCACGGGGCCTTGCGGACCCTGCCCTCACCGTCTCTGTCTTCTGGCAGTGGTGACTGAGGTGCTTCTTTCATGTCTAAATTTGGGTGTCAGTAAAGTCATGGAAATTGTTTCAACAAAGTTTTAGTTATCTGTGTTTCCTAAAGTGGTCAGATAGCAAGCACACGCCCGTCCTCCCGTGCACAGGCTCTCTCCAGTGGCCCTTCAGGTCACCCTGGGTGAGACACAGGGCCACGTGCCTGTGCTGACGTGGGTGATGCACAGAGTGGAGCTTTGGTCCCAGGTCATGGAGTGCTTCTGAGTGCTGGAGACCAGTGTGACCCAGCACGGGAGGAGCCCGTGCTCAATCGGTCTCCACCAGTCCCTGCTGTCAAGTGCAAACCACGGGTCCAGGGCTTTCCACTTCCTGCAGGTGCGGCTGTGTTCGTCTGGCTGGCTGCCTCTCGTTCCTGGCTTCCTTTACAATCTGGGTGTCCCGAGTGTCTAGCGGAACATCTGGCATCTGGCACATACAAAGTGTGTGCCAAGTGGTTGGTGAAGGAGGGCCAGTGGCTTCCCAGGGAGCCAGTGCATAAGTAGACAGTTCCAAGCTTGTGAGGCTCGAAGCCCAGTGGGGTCCCCGGTCCTGTGAGCTCAGCTCTCCATCCCGTGGAAAAGCCCCCCTGTGCTTCCTGCAGACAGCTGCCCGAGGCTCTTCACGCAGTCCCCAAGGCCAGTTCTGCTGCTGCTCTTCTCAGGGCCCCTGTGGGGCTTGGCACTAAATCCCCTCCAAAGCCAGCGCGCATCGTGGTCTGTGATGGATTCAGGTCAGAAGGGGGAGCAGGACATATGTGAGATGAGACGACGCGGCTTCCAACTTTTTGCGACTCATTTTTCCAGCAGTTTTCTTCGCATTTCCTACCACGGCTACCTAGTGAATGGGCAGGGGGCGGTGGGTTACTTGACAGAGCCCACCTGGGGTTCCTTCGCTCTACAGCAGACACGGTGTAAGTTTGCTAGGAGGTGAAGCATGTGACCTGCTCTGTAAACTGTAACGATGGCGGGCGCACATGTGCACCATGTTGGGGATTGTGGGGAGATGCAGGGCACGGCAGCCGGAGGCAGACCAGGAACTCCTAATCGGGCTGGTATTATTAATGCCTCAGAACTCGGGCTGAGGTGCCCCAACTCTGAACCCGTGGTCTCCATTCCTGCTGCATGTCACAATAGCACGTGAGGCTCGGAGGAGACCCAGCGCCTGGGGCCACGCAGTCTGATTTAGGACTCCAGGAACAGGGGCAGGGTGCACGGAGGTGGGTTGTGAAGCCTCCTCCTCACGCCCTCCCACAGCAGAACTCCACCCGCAGGTCTGTGAGGTGCCACGTCCGTGCCCTCCCAGTACCCCGCATTCCTCAAGGTGGGCTCTGGGCAGTGCGCTCTAGCTCACCCCACTTGTTGGCAAACCTACCTCACCTGCCCTTCCCGGGTGAGCGCTGGGCAGTGTGAGCTCGCAGAGCCGTGAAGCACACGACGGTTCAACAGTCCAAGTTACGGCTGGAGTTTAAATGGTTGAAGATTAAATGTACAAATAGATTCCCAGAAGGACTTTGGCATCGAGAGGAATACTTGAGAGACATTTTAATAATTTTAGAGTCAGCCTCTGGGGGAAATTTTCTTATATTTAATGATGCATTTCCTGACTCTCATTTCTCCTTTTCATACCAGATCTTCATACCCGTAATGTAAGCCGGAATGCAGTGTGAGATGTTAGCTTTGTTTTCAGAACAGCCCAAATTAAGGCAAGGATTCGCAAGACTAGTCTATCAAACACTGAAGAATTCTAGTTCTGTTTCCCCAGTGGCCCCAGAGCTCTGCTGACTCCTGGCACTCCTGGATTGGAGCAGTTGTTCTCCGAGTCCTGTGTTCACCCCTGAGAACTGGAGATTGCATAGGAATTGCATATTTTGTCATATGAGTTAATATGTCATTTCATAAAATTAATTAGACACCATGTAATGTAGTATATGATAAATAATATGTATTGCAATAGTATGTAGAGTGGAGAGATAATAAAGATGATATATGATATAAATGTATATATTTACATGGTCTTACACATTATTGGTGCCAAGAAAATGTGATTGTTCTTGTTAAATGAACTGGTCTAGAAATTTAAGAATAGCGGTGGGGGGCGGGCAGAAAGAGAGCTGTTCAGATTGGCAAGTCTGAGTGGAAAGGAGGAAACTAATGTGACGGAACCCTCCTGCTCAGGACCAGCACCCAGCACCCAGCTCCCTCCAGCTACCTTGGGGGACCTGGAACTGACTGGACTGTCTTAGAAGTGACCCAGCTGTCTTTTGTCAGATCCACTCTCTCCACCGAGACCGAGTGCTGGTGTCCACAGTGACTCACTCCAGGAGAGCTGCAGGGGGCAGAGCGTCCCCAGCTGTGCTCCGTGACAGGGGTCCCTGTTCATGCTTCAGTGGGAGGGAGCCTTGGGGTCTTCCTGGGAGCCACAGACCACCAGCAGGAAGGTGGTACTAGGCTCCTGGACTGAGCCCACCTTAAAAATGCTTGGGACTTGGGTCACCAGTCCTACCTCAAAGCGCTGAGGCCAGGAGGCTTGATGCTTCTCCTCAGGGTCTCTGTGACGGCTGGGCACGCCGAGTCCTGCTTCGGTTTACCCTGGTTGCTTGCGTCCCCTGTGTGCCTTTGCTGAGTGCCATCCTGATGTCTAATGAGCTGCTTAGCCCCCTCTAACCCACATGCTGCTTCCCAGGTCTGACTCATCCAACCCTTATTTATCTTTAAGAACTTAAAAATTCAAAAATTTCATCAATTGATTAGATTTACTGTCGTTTTATTTCCATGGTGATATTTTGCCAAAATCCAATTTAACTATGCAAATGTATGCACACTTTCTGTCTAGAAATCCCATTTAATTTTAATAAGGAAGTTAGTAGACAAAAATCATATATTGTTGAATTAAACAGATTATGAATAAAGGATGAGACAGTGACTATCTTGCTGGAGGAATTTTACTATTCAATTATTCAGTTATGAATTAAAATGGGAACTCTAGTGAACAAGAAATTGAGCTAATCCAGTAAAATCACCGACGCTGGGAGTATGGTCTTCACAATTAATTTGCAAGGAGACAAAAGAAAACAACACGGAAACCTGAAAATGGCCCCACGAGGGCAGTGAACAGCCGTGAATCCTGCCCAGGTCAAGTCCACTCCATGGCTATCATGGAGCTTCCAAAGTGTGAGGTTCCTAAAAAATGGCTTTTATTTGGTATTTTTAAAAAAGTGTCGCCTAAGAGCTCATAAACAGCTCTTTACTCTCAATGCTGTATAATACATTTCCCTGACATTTGCAAAGTTTTAAGAGAAGAAAAAGTTGCAAAGCATCTTTCTGGACCACAGGAGGCAGGGCTGCCAGGTGAGGCTTTCCCCAGGCAGAAGCGGGCTGCCAGCTGGAGTCCCCATCATCAGGAGGCCGGGCTGCGGTGAGGACCGCGGGTCTGTGCACAGGCCTGCTGACGCCTGGACTGGGGATGGGAAGCCTGTTTCTCTCTGCGTGTCAATGACCTCTCCTGACAGGCCAGAGCCAAACTGGCTAATTGCAAACCACCTCATCAGTCTGAAGTGACTCAGAAGGATCAGGATGGCCCGGTGTCACCCCCAGAGCCACCTGTCTCCAGGGAGCTGGCCCTCGGCCCCTCTCAGTCCCCAACTGCCCCAGCAAATGTGGAGGGTTCCCAAGATGCTGTGGTGCAGGCTCCAGGCCCCAGCCCCCTCCCCAGGGCACCCAGGACTGAGTGCTGCTTGGAAACCATTGCTGCAGGATCATCAGGTATGAACCGATGGAGAGAAAGCCCCCTGACTGGAGCCCTGGTCTTCCTGTGCTGCCAGTTCCTCCTGTTGTCTTACCTGCAGCCCTGTTGTAAGGCCTAAAGCAGCAGCATTGTTCAGAACACAATCACTCCGATGCCTCAGTACTCAGAACATGCCTTTGCAAGGACACAGTGATGCCAGATGAAGACTTTTCCAAAGGACCAATTCCTCCCACTTGCCCTTCCTTCAATATTAGGAAGAAGAGGTGCTCCTATGTTTGTGCCAAGTTTTTCAGTTGCCTCAAAGACACCTTGCTGTGTGTTTCCTGGGTTTCCTGGGCTCCCTGGAGTTCCCAGTCTCTTCACAACAGCCAGCTTTTTCCTCTCTGCATCCTTTACATTCCGTCTATTTTAGTAGAAACAGAGCAAAGCACAGGGAGCCCTCTAGGCCGCTTAGCTCAGGGTCTGGCAGCTGCGTGGCCCGACCTGCCCACGTGCTGCTCTCACTCGTCTCCTCTCAGGTTCAGAGTTCGTCCAGCTCAGGCCCAGCCTGTCCTCAGAGTGGGTGCAGCTCCTCTGGCTTCCCTGCTCTGGCCCGGGAGGCATGGTGGCTCAGGGTCAGTGCTGGTCACCTGGGCAAGGACTTGCAGGGACCAAGCGTGGTTCCCACCCCACCAACTGTGAACAAGGAGCCTGTCCTTTGCAGAAAATAGGGTGGCCTACTGGACTAGGAAGGACACAGCACACGTCATCAGACGCGGCTCCCAGCTCAGTCTGCGCAGAGGTGCTGTCCTGCAAAGCAGATCCAGACTCCTTGGCGCAGAATGTGCACCTGTCACCCCTCTACACTTAAAAATCCTAAACCAACAGCAACTGTGGCCAGAGCAGTTGTCTTTCTGCAACCAAACCTCGCAGCTCCATGTCGGCACCCCCGGTGCCATCGTCTCCTTGGTGGAACTTCCTGGTCTGTCCTCTGCCCTGGACACTGCGCAGCGGGGACAGGAAGTACCTTGGGCACATTAATGAGACACGGGAATGCCAGGCCGTGGCTGCCCACCCCCCAGCATGGTGGGCCAGAGCCTACCTATGTCTTCCCTGGAGCCTGCTGCTCTGTCCCCACGAGTGGCCTGCAGGTCCGACAGCTTCGAGTAGGGATCAGAGCAACAAGGCTGGCCGGTGTCGGGCTGCCTGAGGGCGTCCACATGATCTGGTGGAGCTAGGTGCTGGCTGTGCCCATGCCCACAGCTGGGGGTGGGACCTCGCGCGGGACACAGTGGTGACCCACGTCTCCAGGACCTCCGAGAAGCAGCTTGCAGTTACTGCTGTCACCCACAGATTGAGTCCTTGCCCAGGGGCTGGACAGCCTCCCCTTCCATCATAAGTGGGTCCCGTCCCGAGTCCTGCCAGCAGGTCTGTCCTCCAGTGGAAGAGGCCACTCAGAGGCCGGACCCAGCAGGCCCTGGACCCCAGCTGCAGGACACCCCGCGGTTCCAAGCTCCCGCCACTGCCTCCTCCTTCTCCCCACCTGTGGCCACGAAGGGCTCCCCCCTGGATGGCTGACACACCTGCTCACACTCACACACACACACACACACACACCAGAAACACTCACCACACAGAGACTTCACACTCCCCCACATACCACATACATTCACAGGCAAACGGAGCACACACACACACACACACACACCACACACTCTCAGATGCGCACACCATCGACAGCACACACTACTCACACCACACACACACACCACACACTCTCAGAAATGCACACACTACTCACACACACACCCTCACACACTCACACACACACACACACACCACACTCTTAGAAGCACACACCATGGACAAACACACCACATACAAACACCACTCTCAGAAATGCACACACTACTCTCACACACACCCTCACACATACACCATACACTCTCAGAAGCGCACACCATCAACAGCCCACACTACTCACACCACACACACACACACACTCACACACCACACTCTCAGAAGCACACACCCTGGACAACACACACCACATACAAACACCACCCACACACTCTCAGAAATGCACACCATAGACAGCACACACTACTCACACATGCACACACATGCAACACCAGACACACATTCTCAGAAGCGCACACCATCAACAGCACACACTACTCACACACACACACCACACACTCTCAGATGGGCACACCATCGGCAGCACACACAGTCACACACCCACACACTCTCTCTCACCTGGGCCTCTAGACCACTCCCTCCATGATGTGCCGGTATCTGCAGCTCCTAGGAAGGCCCTGCAGGACAGGGATGGCCTCCCCCAGCCAGGGTGACATTTGTGCCCCATCGGCTGCCCCAGCTACACTGGAGGGAGAGGTGGTGAGGGTGTAGCTCAACAATGACCCAAGGAGAGTGGCACCTCTTGACCAGATGGCATGGATCTGGCCAGAGCATGGTGGTGGGGAGACGGGCCCCTTGGAAACAGGTGCAGAGGGGCGTGTGCAGGTGTGTCAGGGCGGGTGGTGAAGCGGTTTGACAGTGCTTACCAACATGCAGCCTCAGGAGATGGGCTTCACCTTAACCCTCAAACCAGCCCCTCCCAGAGCCAGGCCTGGCCACTGTGGTGCCCAGTAGGCCTCCAGGGGCAGGCAGGCCCCTGCCTCCCAGACCGCAGACAGCCCAGGAAGCGCCAGCCCTGCTGAGACTGGCAGCCTCCCAGGATCCGTCGGCCCCTCTCTGCTCAGCTCCTCCCACCCAGAGTCACCCCACCAACCACTCCACTCTCCTAGAGGCTACTGTCCCCAGCCTGAAGCCCTCTGTCCCCCTTGTCCCAGGGTGAGGGTGTGCGGGAGGGAGGATGAGTCGGGAGCGCCTCTCCAGGGCTGTAGCTCAGCCCTCCCAGGGTCTAGGCCCTGAGGAGGCCTCCTGCCAGGGTCGGCAAGCCCTCCCAGCGTGGCCGGTGTCTCCCATCTGTCCAGGGCAGGGACAGCCTCTGCTGTGTCTGATTCAGATTGCAGAAGGTGTGATTTGATAATACTCATGTGCTTTCTTCAACTCTTGATTTTTCTAAGTAATTTCTAGGAAAATATTCAGAATTTGGAGTTTCACAAGAGGATTTTGAAAGAAACAATCAGAGGATAATTTTCTAAAATGTCTATTCTTCCATGGCAGAAGGAACGCTGTTGAGAGTAAAGGAAACACTGGGTTAAGCAGATTGAAATGATTTAGAACTGGAGAATGAATCGTTGTTCATTTATAATGAGGACACTACGGCTACGCCCTGCACCCCTGCTCCGCCGGAAGATGGGTTTCCTAAGGGTGCTGTGGAGAGTCTCTCGGCTCTGATTAGTCGGGTGCTGTTTTCCTTGGTTGCTGTAAGTGCAGATTTGATTTGCAGATTCGACCTTCATGGAGGCTGACCTTGTCCAAAGCATAATGGAAACCCCCATGTCCTGTGTCAATGACACGGACAGTGTCACCTCACATCAGGTTGTGGCGTGTGGCTTGTTCTCAGCCAGCATCATAGAAAGGTAATGCAGGTGACCTGCTTCTGTCCTGGTGAAAGAAAGGCCACGTTTCAAAAATCAATGTTAGTGAATATTTATCAGATGCACCAGAGATGCGATCCATGTCCCTGACCTATGGCTCTAGTTTCACATGCTCTTCACACCTTATCTTATTGGCATCGGTATTTCTGCCTTGGTAATGTGAGAATCCCCTGCAGATGGATCTCTTCTCCTGCTGGATTTAGAGTTCATGGGTTGAAAGTACGTTTCCTGGATTACAGCCAGATACCGTGGGGGACTGGTCTTCATTTCTACTTTTCTGCCTTCTCAGTCTTGGTTTCCAGGACATCGTGAACCCAAG